>NC_026147.1:16511619-16548414 GCF_000512975.1 Sesamum indicum
TTTTTTTTTTTTTTTTTTTTTTTTTTTTTGAAAATATGAATAGTTGGCGCTATTTTGAAAAAGAAGGTAAAAAAATTGGTCTGAGAGTGATTAAGGCGTTTGACGTTTGGATTCAAAATTTCACAACTATTAGTAAATGCAAAATTGTAACTTCATTCCAAACATAACCACATTTTTAAGGTAAGTGAAGGAAATAAAAACATTACTTAATGTGCATAATAGATAATTAAATAAAGAATAACGGTAGTGACTGATGTACCATAAAATGTGGAAGGATGGATTGGTAATTTTAAAACTGTTGGAGGACTAACATGCAAAACATATATTGGTATTTTGATATGTTAGTAATGTTAAGTTGTGGAGGGAATAAGTGAAGTCATGAACACGCACCTGGGCCAACACTAGCCCATCTGCAGCCTCTTAACTAGGTTTAGGTGTCTCTTAACTTTCTGATTTTTTCATATAATTCATCAATTTAAAATATTCAAATTGATGTGGATACATACATGCATATATGAGCAAATGATGAAATTATCCATCATCCAATTAATATTTCTAATTTTAGGTTCAATCTCCACATGATAATTTATTCTTGAGATTCACCAATTAATTAACAACTCTTTTAAATAAAAACTTTATTAAATTTTTCTAAATTATCTTTTGGATAATTACACTTCTCTCTCTTAAGATTCAATATAATTATATATAATTTTTTATAATTTAAAAAATTATTTCCAACATCCCTGATGTTTACTTTTGTCTAACAAATAAGTTCCTTCATTAGTCAAAATTTACTGAATTTGTTGATATTAATAAAAAAAACTAAATATTTATTATCGATTAATTGATTGATTGTTTACTGACTTATTGCAAGTAAGAAAAAATTGAACTAAAATACCCTTATAGCGGTGAAGATATACATCCTCACATGCTTAAAAGCGTGAAAACATATGAGGGTACTTTGATTATAAATAGATTTATTTAACTTGCAATAAATCAGTAATAAATCAATTGGAAATAATTTTTTTTTCTAATTTTATTTTTAAAACCAACAAATCGGTGAATTTTGACTAACAGAGAAATTTATTTATTCGACGATATCAAACATTAGAGATACTACATATAATTTTTTAAATTATAATGAGTTTATATATAATTACATCAAGCGAGTGTATTATATATTATTTTTTGAGTGCATTTCTTTTAGAAGGTTCTTATAGTAAATTTTAAAAGGAAAAAAGAAACCCAAAGACACCATTCACTGCCGTTTCTAGAGCACCAAAACCCTAAAACCCTTCTCAGCACCACTTCTCTTTGCTCTGTTAACGCACAAACTCCTTCACCTTCCTCTTGCCCTAAAACCTTCTCCTCTCTCATCTCTCAAGATCAGCCATGGCAGAGATTAAGCTGTCCGAGATGCGAGATTTGACCCGAATAGAGCGAATCGGAGCGCACTCTCACATCCGGGGCCTGGGTCTGGACTCCACCCTGGAGGCCCGCGCCTCCTCTGAGGGCATGGTGGGCCAGACTTCAGCTCGGAGAGCTGCTGGAGTCATTGTGAAGATGGTCCAGGAAGGGAAAATCGCGGGCCGTGCCGTACTCCTCGCGGGCCAGCCTGGCACCGGGAAGACTGCCATTGCCATGGGCATGGCAAAGTCTCTCGGGCAAGAAACTCCATTTGCTATGCTCGCAGGGAGCGAACTATTCTCCCTCGAGATGTCGAAAACCGAAGCCCTTATGCAGGCCTTTAGGAAAGCGATTGGGGTCAGAATTAAGGAGGAAACCGAGGTGATTGAGGGCGAGGTTGTGGAGATTCAGATTGACAGGCCGGCTGTGGCGGGGGCAGCGTCTAAGACTGGGAAGCTGACTCTGAAGACGACGGAAATGGAGACGGTGTATGATTTGGGGGCAAAGATGATTGAGGCATTGGGGAAGGAGAAAGTGCAAAGTGGAGATGTTATTGCGATTGATAAGGCATCTGGAAAGATCACAAAGCTTGGGAGGTCTTTCTCAAGGTCCAGGGATTATGATGCCATGGGGCCTCAGACCAAGTTCGTGCAGTGCCCTGATGGTGAGCTGCAGAAGAGGAAGGAAGTTGTGCATTGTGTTACGCTTCACGAGATAGATGTCATCAACAGCAGGTAGTATTTGACAAACTGCGGTTATCCCTTCCATTATGCTTAAAGAATTAACCTTTTATGGTGCATTTGTACAATTTGAATTGTCTGCTGCACTGTTAAGAAACAGTTTCTGTTGAATGTTTTGAATTTCTTAAAATTATGTTTTAAAGGTGGGGCTGGCTCAATATTTCTTCATTTTGGCATGTTGTATTTGTTTGTTAAAGCAAATTAAGAAATGCATTTTGTTGGCTTATCAATTGAAGAAACGGCATCTCCGATGAATTAAGCTTTGGTTGGTGGAGGTTTTGTAACATTTGGGATTGAAGATGTCTGGTAAGCTGAAGTAAGGAAGACAGTATGGAATGGTTTAATAAGTGTTACAAGCGAGCCTAAGTAAAAAACAAAAAGAATAGGTAGTCAATTTCTAAGTTCTCTCAAAGAATAAAGTTCAGTTGTGATCTGACTGACGGATGACTTAGTCGTCCTTATGTAATTAGATATTAAAATTGCACTGGTGGACTACTTGCTTGGAAAGCGACAAAGTCTAATGTTGGAAAGAATGGCTGAACTTTGGGATATAGGATATGCTAAGAAGTACATTTGAGATGGTCATGACCCAAAATGTTGTAAAGAATTGGTTTGTTAGGAAATAAACCCTCTAATTTTGCTACAGTAACTCCTCCGGTTGTAAGCAGCTGCATACCTCTTAGGCAGCCTGCTGTGGAATTGGTTCATTTTCTTCTCACAAGCGCTTTAGATGTACTGGACGCTTCTCTTTTGTGTTTCTTCCGTTCCAGTGGCAGGTTTCACTTCATGTGTGTCACTTATGGGTTTGTCTTAGACGGGTTCTCTCGCACGTTAGCTCTATGACTTTCGTCTCTTACTCCATCCAAGTTCGACTTTTCTCTACTTCCATTAGTGGGAAGTATGTTTGATTTTTTGAATTACATCTTACTCTGCCTTTTGGTTGGCATGAATTGCACTTCCTTTCTTAATATTTGGAGTGTGGACCACTTTGAGTTGCAGAATTCTCTGTTTCTTGGGTTAAATTTATGATTTCTTCTAACTTTGGTATGGATGTAAAATATAGAACTTCGCTGGCTGTGGTTGTAAATATCTTTTCCCCTAAAATTCCCCAACTTCTTTAGGTGGAGGAAATTTTAGGTGAAATAGGTTTTATGTTGTTTGAAAACAACTGGGTGTGAGACTACCTTAGACAGTTTCATATAATGTGTTTTCTTCACTTTAATCACAGTTCTCTATCTCAATTTCAGAACACAGGGATTTCTGGCACTATTCACAGGTGATACCGGTGAAATTCGTGCGGAAGTTAGGGAACAAATTGACACAAAGGTTGCAGAGTGGAGGGAAGAAGGAAAAGCAGAAATTGTGCCTGGTGTCCTTTTCATTGATGAAGTTCACATGCTGGACATTGAGTGCTTTTCTTTCCTGAATCGTGCATTGGAGAACGACATGGCGCCTATATTGGTCGTTGCCACCAATAGAGGGATAACTTCTATTAGGGGCACAAATTACAAATCCCCACATGGCATCCCAATTGATTTTCTTGATCGTCTGCTTATCATCTCCACACAACCGTACACATCAGATGATATTCGAAAAATTCTGGACATTAGATGCCAAGAGGAAGACGTTGAAATGTCTGAAGATGCAAAAATTTTGTTGACAAAGATAGGAGAAGATACATCTTTGAGATACGCTATAAACCTCATCACCTCTGCTGCATTAGCCTGCCAAAAACGGAAGGGAAAGATTGTGGAAATGGAAGATATTAGCCGAGTTTACGAGCTATTTTATGATGTGAAACGGTCAACACAATACTTGATGGAATACCAAAGCCAATACATGTTCAGTGAGGTTCCAGACGAAGGGGGAGATGAAGATGAAGCCAACGCAATGGTCTCATAGTGGATTGTTTGGAACACAAACAACATTTGCTGGTATATAATTGGCTTGCATTATTATTCTTGCGACTGCAGTATGTTGGCTCCCGACATTCCTATCGTCGTGTTAATTTGTTCGCAGTGCAGTTTAAATCATGGAAAATTATGGGTCCAATATGGGTGTATTTAGATGTTCAACAATTGAATGTTCTGCAGCAACCAGCATGAAGGACTTGGTAGTTTTTTCTTTTCTGAAATCTGATGTTGCACTGCAGTTGTGGACTGTCTTTTATGAACTGTATCTAAGGAGAAAAACAGAATATGAAATTTAAGCATAAATGATTTGATGTGAGTTTGATGAGCGATAAAACTTTTCTTAAGAAAACAACAAAAAAATATAATTTTAATCATAATTAGATTAAACGTGCAGTGAGCCTACTAGGCAACACGCGAGTTCTTGAGGATGAGAAGGGATCTCAGTATGAAATAAGTGTACTTAATTTCACAAGAATCATAGCTTTCTTGCATTCCGAATTTTACTTTAATATCCACGACCAAATTGATTCTGGGTTTCGGATTTTGCCATTTGAAACGTACGTTCTTGCCAATAGTTCCAAATTCAAAACTCGAGGTTGCTGTAATAGTAACTACGAACTGAGTTGTGCCAGATGCTGACTGGTAACAGCGAAAACGAAATGGTGTTGAAGAAGATATTTTTTTTATGGATTTTGAATTCTAAATTCAGTACCGTTGAAGCTCCAAAGATACTTTAGAGCTCATTGTTTGTCGTATTTGTGTACTTTATCAACACGAGAATTGGTGAAAAACATAAGCAAGCATGATAAACTAGTTAAAATTAAATAATAATTAGATGATAGCGTTATGTATTGTAGTCTTGCAGAGTGGGTTGCAATGATGAGCCAAGTGCTCCAACGTATAGGTATAGCCACGTCGTGCGCACGCATGTTTTTCCCTTGGCCAAAACCGGAAACGGGGAGAATGGGCCGGGGATCGATGCCCGCGTGACTGGCGGGAACACTCACCACTATACTACAACTTGCTTGTTAATAGTTTTTGTCACAATTACAACTAGGTTTTGAGACTTTGTATGTTGCAGGTACAGCACAGGGTTCAATTGCTTTCACATATCTTTGATTAATTTGTGATAAGGGAAAATGGAGTAAACAAAGCAACTCATTTACGTCAGAGTTATCTGTTCTCTAAAGTTGCAGACGTCCACACCTCAAATATATGTCTTAAATTTTGATTTTTATTTGTGGGAATTAGACTGGATATCTTGAGATATTCAATTCAATTCCTTATTTACTTGTACTTAAATTTCCGAGGAATATTACCAAGGCACATGATAGATACTTGTAAAAAAATGATTTAAATCCCATCAGGTAATTTCATATATAACTCCAATTTTTCAAATATCTACAAAATTACCTCATCTCTTTCTTTAACTTGTTTCCCAAATTTAATTTTATCTAAAATTTATCACAACTTAATTTCATACGTCAAAATAAATGAGTTCTTTATAGATAATAATCATTCGTATTTTTAATTACAATGTGATATGGTTGATTCCACGTGATGAAATTCAATTGGGATAAAAATTCTAAGGATAGTTCCCAACCAAATGGAATTGTTGGTGCCTACTTTTGCTTTTTTGTTCCACACTTTAGAGTGGATTGAGCAACAAATTAGGGTTAATTTGTCCCTCCTTTATATGAAAAGCATGAACCCCATCTATTATTTGTCCTTCACCTTTTCTAACACCTCCAACCTACCCTTTTAAATTAGGAATTATTATGAGATTTGATGTAATTTTATATAAACATTTTCTGATTTAGAGAATTGTATCTAATATTCTGAAATTTGTATAAAAATATGTCTATTTATTAGTCAAAATTTATTAAATTACTGATATTAACAAAAAAAACTAAATAAAAATTGATATTTATGCTTGATTGATTTATTATTAATTTATTATAGGAGAACCACTTTTATAATATTGAAAATATACATCCTCACATGCATTAACGTCTGAAGATGTATAAGGCCAATTTGATTATAGAATGATTTATTTAACCTGTAATAAATTAATAATAAGTCAATCGTAGGTATATATAGATTTATATCTAACTTTTTTGTTATTAATATCATCAAATTTGGCGAATTTTAGCTAATGAAAAGTCTTATTTGTTAGTAGATGCAATTTTCTAAATTACATGGAGTTTACATGTAACTACACTTAACCTAATAATGCTCCATGACCTCTTCTTCCATTTAAAGACTCTGACATAATTATAAATGGTATGGGTCTGAATTGAATTGCTCCGGGCTTTGGGTTGTCTTCAACATTTCTGCAGTTAATGCTTGCTGAATTATTATTATTATTAAGAAATAATTACACCCTCCTTTCTTAAATTTTAACATAATTTACAATATACATATTTTGATAATATAGATAAACATCCCACATTAGTTATAGATAAAAAGCTAAAATAGTTTATAACCTCGAGACTTTCTTTCTAGAGAAGTGCGTTTTTCAAACAAAATTACGACACTTATATGAGATCTAAACGAGAAATACTTGTTATACCAATCAAATCGAAATCTAGATGAATATCAAGATGAATTAATGGGAGCAATTAATATGGTTGCATGTAGCTCAGTTGCATCTTAAAGGGCAAAAGATGATGTCACGTGAAGAAGTCGGACTCAGGGTAAGTAGCTTTTCAATTGTCAAACCAAATCTAGTCTAGTTCCATACTTTGAGGTCACAACACCTCCAAACACAACCATGTTTTATGGTACATGATAGAGATCATGGGCTCCAATATTATGAATTTAGATATGTAGTCTATTTTGAATATGTTTGTTAATATAAAAATATTAATGTATTAATTAGTTTTTAAATTTGAATATAATTAATGATAATACCAAACTGAATCTTATTAGAAAAAGGGGGGAAAAAAGATTTGAGCGTCTAAAATTACAAAATGTGAGAAGGATATTTGTCTCATTTAAGTATATAGAGCTATGAATTATTTAATTAAATCGATGTATTCATCAACTTATTGATATGTTGTAATAATATGTAATCATTGTTTCCATCTCAAAAAAAAATTGTGTTTTCCACATCATGATGAATGAGAAAATTATAAAAAGATGATCCAAATTAAAATATGTATGATATTCTTAATTGCAACAAATAATGGTATTAATCTCCAAAAACCAGTTTAGCCAATAATTTAATTTTTTCTTCTTCCTTCTCTGATTAATAACAGTCAAGCACAACCATTACTTCTTGTCAGCAAAAGAGACTCAAAATACCATATATTATCTATATACGCATACGCTCCTCTACGTTTACATACTTCCAATCACGACCACTCAAGCAGGATAATCAAAGGGCAGAGGATCCACGGTGGAGGGGTCCAGTAAATCCGGGTGCACGAACCCGTAATTCCTGAGCACCTGATTATCAGCAAAAGTGAGAGCCTTCTGCATTGCGTCAAAGCAAGTCTGGCCGGAATACATCTGGTTGTGGTCCCCACTACAGGGCTGGCACCCGGTGAAATGCGTGATGAACGGCCTCCGCCAGCTCTCCCTCCCGTACCCAACATCCTTAAGATACTCCTCCCGCAATCTACCATAACTCCCACTCACTTTCTCCGCGTGTCGTCTCCTCAACGCGCCGACCTCCTTCTCCATCTCCATGTACTTGCGGGTGATGTTATCAAATTTACCCACAATTTCCATCCAATACCCCTCGAAGTAATACTCACTCTCCACGTAAATCTTTTCCCCCCATTTTTCCTTTTCTTTTAATAGTAAATAAACCAAGCCAGATTGATCGTCCGATTCCGGGAAAATCTTGTCTTTGAATGTTGTCCGTAGGATCTCGCCCCATTTATCGTAGTCGGGTGTTTGTGGGCCCATGCGGGCCCAGACATCCATGAAATCCATGGCCCACTGGCAATTACGTATCAGAAAAACACCTGCGTTGATGCTGGTCCAGCTCTTCTTCTCGTATATCAAATTGGGCCAGCCGTGGATCACCAGATTGTGGGCCTTGTACCGGCCCAATGGAATCTTGAAGTCCATGTCCGTGAAGGCGGCGTCGGAGTCCACCCACCAGATCCACTCCACCTCCGGGTGGGCCACCATGGCAGCTTTCACCGTTGGAGTTTTGGCCCAGAATGAGAACATCTTGGGCTGGAACAGTACATTGTTGTAGAAAATGTCGATGCCGTGCCGCCGCGAGTAATCTACTTTGTTCTTGAAGAATTTGAGCAGCAAATAATCGCCGATTGGGTTTTTACACGGTTTTGCCTGCGACCCGGTGACCATTAGGACCCGATTCTCTGCTCCGGCGGCGAGAGCGGGGTGCTGCTTCAGCCACTCCCTCCTCTTCTCGTCCCAATTCTTAACGACCGGCGCGTCGATCCTGTAGCTCAGTCCCGGGTCGTCGTAAAAGTTTGGTTCTGGCAGGTCATGGAGCGGGTTCGGACTTGAAACATTATAGGCGCAGGTAGACGAAGCGGCGGCGGAGGGGGAGGAGGAGGAGGAGGTTTCTGAACCGTGCGGTAATTTGAAAGAGGAAGTAGAGAAACTAGGAGTTGGGCTAGGGCTGGGACTGAAGAAAGACCAGAACGCCCAAACCACCAAAAAAGCCACCAAAGCTCCGCCGCAGAAAATAACTCCGTCGGACAGAAAACCCCTCGGTTTGCTCCTCCCATTGTTCTTCGCCATTGAGAAATTCTGCGACTGAGACAGCTCCGTTGACGCCATTATAAACCAAGACAAAGCCCCCAATTACTCCCCACGTCTGTTACATCGAACTTCGTCCCAGCCAATGCGTCACCTGCTAAATTTAGACAAAGATTCGTCGCAACACTGCCAAAAAAGCTGAGAGCTTCTCAGCTAAAGAGAGTTGACAAGGGGGGAGCGGCAGGTGACGGAAGAGCACCGCACCAGCAGCAGTAACCAGCAGATAAGCAAAGAACGGGAGGGATATTTAATTCATCGGCCACCGGCAAACTCTGGTGGTTGAAAGGGTTTTAATGGCGGTTGTTAATACGGGTATGTGATATATGGATGATAATTGACACCGACAGGATTAGCGCTTTTGCGAGGTTTGGGCGGAGAGAAAGGACATTTGTTCCTTGGGATAATCATTGTTGGTTTTTCATTGGTAATAATTGAATTTGGCATCTTTAGCTTCATTTCTTTACTTTATAAAAATTTAATTAAGATTATTTAGATATTACTATACTTTTTTTTTAATAATCGACATAATTTATGGTAATCCCTTCAGTACTATGAAGTGGTCGATTTTAGTTGGTAGAAAGGAAGGAATGAAAGCGTTTTAATGTAGATGGCACTAAAATAGATTTAGGCCTACTATATAACCTCTAAACTACTAAACTTGGAATTTGGAATCTTGCTCTTGTCCTACTACACCAAGATTAGGATTCTATTTGCTTACTCGTTTGCAATAACTTGGATTTTTGTAATAAGAACAAAGTGCAGAAAGAGTTGAAGTTCAGCCCTGCCAAAAGTTATAAATCTCGCTAAATAAAAATTAAAAATAAATTTAAAAGTGTTTGAAAAAATAATTTAATCTGTGACGTCTGGAGAGTATAATTTGTACTCTTTATTCAAAATAGTGTTTTAATTTTTTATTACAAGAAAACTAAAGCTAGTGTGTTTTAATTAAAAGCCAAAAGCAGGGAGGAGGACGCTCTAATTATTTTATATATATTGTTATAAATAAATTAAATTTTATCTACACACTATAGTCAAAAAAAAAAAGGAAATATCTTGGCTATTAATTACAAATACTCCCAATTTTTACTTTTATATTAGATTTTATTTATTTTTACATTTTACCATTTAAAAAAAATAATAATTTGCTTTGTGAACTCTGCAATAATTACCAGTCCCAACTTGCTGTATTACATAAGGCAATATGTATTAATTTATTAGTGTAACAGTAGCTTTACCCCATAACGAGAAGCGCATTAAGAATATATTATTAGAATTAAAAACGTAGATTTAGGTGTGGCAGAAATGTGTGTACTATTTATAAAGTAGTGAGAGGGTGGTGAGGTGTTGGAGAAAACAAGAGACAAAGATACGTCTTCTGCCTCACATTCATTAAACTTTTTATTAAACAATTCGTTATTACCTTTTCATTTGTGTTGCCATATAAACGAACGACTAATTAAGTACAGTGACGAGACTTCTACAACCCTTTATTGAACTCGTAAAAACGCTTTCTACAATTAATTTAAGACTTGTTTCCTATATCCTCCATTGAGCCAAATCATATGATTGAACGGCGACATTGTGAAAATTTTAATTGTGGATCAATTAAAACACGATCTCGAAACTTTGTTTTAAACCTATTTTGTGAATAGATGAAGATAAATGGAATGGATATGCATAAAATTAATTAATAGTGTTACTGAAAATTTTTAGTATAATGTCGTAAAATATTTAATAAATTTTAGATCATAAAAGAGTTTATTGCCTCCCAAGGTATAAAATATAAAGCTATTTTGTTATTCTTAAACAGGAAGAAATTTGTTTATTTTTAACCATAATATTACAAAATATCACAGCTAACATTTTACAGTTTTTAAAATTGAAATACTTATAAAAAGTTACTGGAGCTAACAATTTATAAATTCTACAACTAATCTTAAAAAAGATAAATGTGGAACAATATACTCTTTGGCATCTAGAATTGCTAAAACTTTGGTGAACAGAACTTACTAGATTACACAGACCGCCTAACAACAAAGCTCTTGTAGCTCAGTTGGTTAGAGCACCCGTTTAGTAAGCGGGAGGTCTTGAGTTCGACTCTCAACAAGAGCAACACTAACACTTTTTAACAGATTACAGATTCTGTTTTGGTAACTCTTCTAAAAACCAGTAACGTTTTAAAGTGAACCCAAGGGGTACAGACAGTACTGTTTTTCCTTAATTTTCTCCTCTTATTTTCATACACACACACACTAAAAACAAGAAAAATAACGGAGATGTCCATCCTCTTCCCCACACATTCTCTCATCATCTTTTGCCAGTGTGAATCTCATGACCTGTCCCGTCTCTAACCCTAATGGGAAGGACCTGGACCTGGACCTGGGCTCGAAATCGGCATACCACAAACCTCTCATGTTTCAATCACTACAGTCCACTTGATATGTTTTGCTTATTTGCACAAACATTCTTTAATGTTTCAGCATATCAATAAAAAAAAAAAAAAAGTACTTTCTAAAAAATTACACTAACACTATTCGCGGCTAATATTTTTCATTACAAATCCCCCCTTCGTTAAAAAAGTTATGAATTTTATGTACAATTCAAGTATGAGTTAAGTATACTATAATGTATGTGTGTTTGTGTGTGTTTTATACATATCTCCCAATATCTGCAAGTACAATAGTACAAGCTATATACTCTATTGGACCTGCATCTGCCCAATATTCAGCCAATGCCTAACATAAAATTTATGTGGTTTGTACTGGTTAGCCTGCAAGTCAACTTCTGGGCCGAACTTGGGCACTCCTACACCCCACCCCTTCTATAGTTTGCATATTTTTCTTGCGAGAAAAAAAGGGGTTTCTATTAATTAGTAAGAAAATTAATTTACGTATCATGATTTGTCTTCGAGATATTACACCTGATATGTATAGCATTAAATGGTGCATCTCTCGACTCATATCTTAGAAAGGATATACGGAACGATAGTATGCTGTACGGACATAAATAAGGGATAAAAATACGTACGATATGATATAAAATACAACGATTCTTGAAATTATATGGTAAAATACATTTGGGATACGTGTGTGTAGTTTTCTGAACGTATGTAGATGTGTGTTAGATTTATGTAAAAGATCAATTGATCCATATTGTATTTAGGGACTACATAAATAAACTTCACATTGCAACATATATAATATTACTTAAAATTTTGCATAAACTCATTAGTTAGTAGTCATAAGATAATAAGTTGAGTTGTCTAAAATCATAGTTCATAAGTTCTAAGTATCCAAAATGATTATTTGAATTACGTGATGATAATAATTGTGAATGGACCATTTGCTGGAGAGTAACAGAGACAAAATATATCAATTGTTGTGGCGTAATGATTAAGGTCGAACAATGCCACATTTATGATGTGGGTTTGAATTCTCATCAAGACATCCGTTGGGATTATACACACATCCTAACTTTCATTGTTGATTTCTCCGTGATGGTGTCTCAATTCTTGATGACAATAAATCAGCTATAGAGACTCTGATCGATGCACATAGTACAGACATAATCTTCTCTGATAGGTTTGTGGAGTTTTCTATCTACTTTCTCATTTTATCTACCAAAAAAAAGAGAGAAGGCAAATTTGATGCAATATCAATTAGTACGTATTATTTTTTGTATCAAATATTTTAAAAGACGTATTCCATAAGTGTTTGGAATTTTTTTTTTCTATTTTTTTAAAGTTTTGAACACTTTAAAAACATATTCAATAAGTATCCAACAATTATCCGCATATTCGTACGTATTCGAAAAGTTTCCCATACTACACAAACTGATTTTAAAGGTATTCGTACATCATAGTCAAGACATAAAATTTATGTACCTGTGCAGTATCTCCTACAACATAGGTTCATACGTGCATTCAATAGTTATAAGCTTTCAGGGCTTACTTTCTCTGCTAGTAATTAATATTTCACTTATATCCAATTAAATTGTTGTCGTGTAATAGAAAAAACATTGCAAATACACATTATATGTGTCCAATGACGATACGTGAAATAATTCGAAATATCTTTCATATTTATTATCGAAATTTAATTACGATGAAGATTTTAGCATAGGGTTTCATTTGATATTCATGTGGGGGTCACTAAAAAAATATTAATGTTTAACTATACTTAATTGATATGATTAAAAATACATAAGTATAGTAAATAATTATTGACCACATCAATATAATAGTGGTTTATCGTGATTTTTACGAGTGTGATTAAAATATTTATTGCGACAAAAGTAATGCAATAAATTACTTTTAAAAGTCCACCAGAATTAGTTTAGTTAGTAAAGTTGGTTTTATGATTAAGAGATTATGGTTCGATTTTTATCAATGTATGAGAATTTATCTTTTTTAATAGTTGTTGATCAGTATGGAATTTATCATCTATCTTAGTCAAGATATAAAATTGATCAGTATGAACTATCATCTAACAAATGATCCATCTTGCAGTCCATTGTAAAAGGTATTTATTAAATAATTGTTAATTATAATAAAGTACTTATAATTTTTAAATGATATGAATATATTTATAATTATAATAAATTTTAAAAAAAATCTAATTTACCCTGAAGAAAAATATGCGAATGCATGCTTTCTTACATACTACTTTGATATATTATAAGACAAGTAGACAACTCAGGAAAACTCTTAGAAACAGCTTGCAAGCACATTCATCACTTGAGAAATGCGCCTTACGTTTGTCGTAATTATGATCACACGTGTTTGTCGTAGGAAGAGAAAAAAACTAGCAACTTTCCAGCAGTTCCTCTGCAGTGCTTTTATTATTGTTTAATTCGATGAAAGAAATCTCTTAGCTTGGGATTAGGTCACTGTCGTCGCATCCGGACTTAAAAACACGATTACCACAACTGTACTGCAGTGAGTGTAAGAGAATCGTCATTATCAAATTACACCTGTACTGACATTTTTGTATAATCTGAACAAATCTTAAAATATTAGCGGAAAAGCTGTACTGGTTTATTTACACAAAAAATATTTACAAATTCAATATATACAAATATATTTTACAAAGTAAATAAATTATATTAAAGAGTACATGTAAATATGTATTGATACATAATGCATATAATATTATAGAAAAAAGTATGTTATATAAAGATATAATATTTTATTCAATTACATGTCTACATAATAAAATTATATCATATCATTACTTTAAAAATATATATAAAATCTTATATTAATTATATTATAGATTTGCTATTTTACAGTATATATATATGTTCGATGTAATATTTTAAATTTGTATTGATAATTTAATTTTTTAAAAAATTAATATATATAGCAGCACAAGCACAAATATAGATGAGTTCATCTCACATTCACAAGAAAGTCCAACATCAAATGAGAATGCCATGAAAATTGAAAAAAATACAACGTCAAATAACTTAATAGTTAATATGCATATCATATATAATATTTGTATGGGTAAGAAAATAAGTAGATCTCGACGTCAACGCCATCAACGTAATTATGGGCCAAGCGGTCACTTTTAACATTCATATGTAATTATCTTAACAGTAATAGTTGATTATTTTTTTTATTAATAAAATTTTAAAATATATTATTAATTATATATAATAAATTATTTAAACTAATAATTATAAAAAATAAAATTAAATCTAATTTTTTTAAAAAAATAAGAAATTGAAGTCGTGGGCACTGTCCACACTTCATAAAAAATATTTTTTTTTTGGTGAGTCATGAAAACCATATTTGTGTTAATAGATTTCTTTTAGTTATATTTTTGTTATTTTTTATAATAATAAAACCAGCTGCTGCTTCTACTATAAATTAAAATTATTTATCATCAATATGAAATCCCAAATATGCCCCTTAATATCTTTAAGGTGTCCATACAGTAGTTCTACTCTTGAAGTATGCCTAGAGTCGCATTCGGCTCCCTAAATTATTAAATTTAACAAAGAAAAATCTATATGTTGTTGTGACCAGTAAATTTTTGTCGAGACCATCGTCACTCACCACTAAATGTTGTTGTGAGTGGAATGTTCAACTAGAAACTAATCAATTAGACCATATGCCTTATTGAATCAAATCACACCTGATGCGTGTGCATAATTTAAATTATAATTAATTAAATAAATAAATAATTGATCAAAATTGATAAAATATAACGAATTTGTTTTCACCAGCAGAAAATAACTGGCAAAGTAAATTGATTGATAACTTGTTAAATAAATAAATATATCAAAAGGTATTTTAGTCCATCAATATTATGACAATTAAAAGTAGTT
The DNA here is from genome assembly GCF_000512975.1 of Sesamum indicum. Lineage (NCBI taxonomy): Eukaryota > Viridiplantae > Streptophyta > Magnoliopsida > Lamiales > Pedaliaceae > Sesamum > Sesamum indicum. The sequence continues at coordinate 16,526,759 of NC_026147.1, forward strand.
ACTCCGGGAAAAGGTCAAAAGTAGTTACTTTATAACGTTGAATCTGGATTAGATCAAGTATTATAGACAATTGCTGTCAATTCACTACATTAATTATAAAGTTTGATCGTCTCAATAAAATTTATGAGTAATTATATTTACGTCTTGTAATTTATGATTTATTTACATAAATTATCCATATTTTTCACATAATTGCATAAACCAACTCTAGACAAGAATAATTTGTATAATAATATTAACATATTTGAGAGATGTACGTATAATTTTAAAAAGAATAAAAATAATTTATATAAATAATATTGATATTTTTATGAATATATACATAATTATTTAAAAAATAAGGATAATTTTTAAAAAGAATCCATGTGGGGGGCTGTAAATGAAAATAAGAAATAGGGTTTAGGTGCATTGAAGGAGAGAGGTGTGGAGAGTGGAGCTTGAGCACATCCCAACATCATGGTTTCCTAGTCACCCCCAATTTTTACTAGGGATTCACAACTTCATTCAGATCCATTAGCTACTAATACTATTTTATACATACTTGATTTCGTAACATTTTGGTCAGTTTACTATAAAAAAGTGAATGAAATGTATTAATAATTAATGAATTGAACTAATTATTAGATGACTGTTAAAATCAAGAAGATATTAATAATTTTATACCAAATCTCCTAAGAGCTTATTCTAATTTGCTCAAAGGAGAAAAAGAAATTACGAGGGTGAGTGGGTAACTCCATTTCCATTTTCAGATAAGATTGGTATATAGGACAACTCAAATTACCTGAGATGTTGGCATACATAAAAATAAGAGGTTATCTTACAAAACCCAAAGCGTGAGATTGGAGGCGTTATAATTTTTCAAATCGAAAATTGAATCCGCGACGCATAGTGCTTCAATTTATAAGGACAGCATCAGATACTTTTTATAAGAAAATTATCAACTTGAATTTTTCGTTGGCATGTCAACGTAGATTGTATTAATGGATAATTTGTAAATAACTTTATACTATACGTATTATTTTTTAAACTTATTTTGTTTTGTATTTGTAATTCTTGAAATTTGCCTGTGCCTTGAATAAAGAGCAAATTTTCTAGTTTAAGCAATATATATAATTATCTTTTTTGAGATTTGACATGATTACAAATGTTTATTTTGTTGTTTGAAAAATTACAAATATCTCTGATTTTAACGTTTGTCTAACAATGAACCCATTTAAGTTTCCATCCGTTTTTATGATGAACTGATTAATATGCTCTTTTAAATTATAATTTTATATACTTTTAAAATTTTCTAAAATATTTTTTTATGGACTAATACTCTCTATAAATTGTTTATTTTATCCATCCTGAATTTTTTTTTGAAAAGAATTTTCAGCAAGACTAAAATAGTAGTGTCCGATTCACCACTTCGAAGTTACATAATTATCTTCAATTTGAATGGGGTATTTATAAATTTTTAAATAACGATGGAGTATTTGTAATTATGTCAAACTTAGGGGAAGTAGTTGTAATTTACCCAATAAAGTGAAGTAAATTTCTTGATTGATGAACTTTGAATTATTTTTAGTCATAATAAATTTTGTTAATTAAGTAGGTAATTATAAATGCAAAAAATTTCAAGTTTTTGGACTCTTATATGTAAATTTTTTTTACAGAATATTAATGAATTTTAAATTCTTTCTGTATATAATCATTTAAAATTATATTTTCAATTTGTTTCGTAAAAAATCCAAATCCATAAAATGTGAGTTTAATAGTTTTAGTTTGATGAGTCAACTATGCATTTATTATCTCCTATCCTTGCAAGTTGAAATGGTATATATTTCAAGACAAACAGCTCTCTCTCTCTCTCTCTCTCTCTCTCTCTCTCTCTCTCTGTCTCTGCTCACCTGCAAACGCAAAGTCATGAAACCACAGCCTGCCATTTAATTTTCAGGTGGTTTGGCAGATCTATCTAACACTCTACCTCTACTTTCCTCTTCAATCTTATATAAATCATGGAATCTCCATAACCATTAACATTTATACCTATTACATATATATATATATATATATCTGCACACCATTACATACAAGCTTCCTAGTTTCTAGCTAGTATTCAGATCATAAGTTTCATTTGGTAGCGGCGGCGGCGGTAATACTGTTGCTACATATATATATATGGGGAATTGCCAGGCGGCGGAGGCGGCGACAGTGGTGATTCACCATCCCGGCAGCAACAAGGTCGACAGGATTTACTGGTCGGTAAGTGCCAACGAGATCATGAACTCTAACCCCGGCCACTACGTCGCTCTGGTGGTCCCTTCTCCGGCAGCGAAGGCGGATAATGGCTCCGCGGCGGTGAAGCAGCTCAAACTTCTCCGGCCAGATGACACTTTGATTATGGGGCAAGTTTATCGGCTCATCAGCTTTGAAGGTATGCTCTGTTTTTGACGCTTTAATTGCTGATAACTGGTTTTGATTAATTTGTTCCTTGATTGTTGAGAACTTACATGTTTGTTGTTCAGATGTATTGAAAGAGTTTGCTGCGAAAAAGTGCGTCAAGTTGGGGAAGTTGTTGAAGGAGAGAGGAGCTTTCAACGTGGAGCAGAAGCAAAATCAGGGTGGTCTGGAGTCCAGTTCCAGTGTACAATCTGTTTCGGTTAAGGTAAAAATCTCTATATCGCAGTTTACCTGATTCTTGATGCTATTTTACACCTGACTTTTCTCAAAATTTCTTACCCAAATTTAATTTAGCTGAATTAAATTAATCACAAAATAAATGTATACTTCAATTACACCATAAGTATATTATATTCATCACATAATTAACTTTGATCTGACCAAATCAATCGGAATTAAAATTTCGATACCAAATTGAATATTCTTGGAATGGTGGGATGGGTTTTTTCTTCCTTTTCATAAAAATCTCTATGCCAAAGAGTATATTTTGGATGCAGAAGAAGGGTACAAGATTTGTACAGCAAGGCGGGAGTTATATTTTGGAACGGTCATCTTGTATGGCACTTTGATAATTTTAGGAATTTTTTAAGATTAAAAGGTATAATTAAATTAAACTATTAGATGCATATCATACCTGAAATAGTATGATGTTATTGTGTAACATTGAAATGGGATAAAAAATCCTCTTCTCGTTTTGAAGACGACCCAAATATGAGTATGTATTCGTTTGGGGAAGGTGTTTTGACAGGTCAAATCAAATCGGTTTTCTATTTTAAATTTTATTTTATTGTATTTTTTATTCTTTTTACCGTATATTTTATGTGTATAAAAATTAAATAATTTTTGCTATTTAAGTAAAAAAATTATCACATGCTGTGTATATATTAATTGGAGAGCAATAAAATTCGAAGTAGAAAATTTAGTTCGATTTAAAATCAGCTCAAAATTTCTGCCATTCAAAATGCTCGGAATCAACGCAAACTGTACCGAATGTTCTTTTTCTTTATTATTTACTATGTACGCATAAAATTTATAAAACACACACATTAAAATATAATTTAACATTTATGATAACTGACTTTAGTATTGTCCTTTAAAATTTATTTTTAAAAAGGGTTTAGTGCAAATTAACCCCCTAGGATATTTCGAATGAGGATATTACCCTCATGTGTAAGAACAAATAGCAATTTACCCTTCTATGTTAATTAAAATGAAGCAATTTACCTCCCAGTATGGGGAGGTAAATTATTTTACTTTAAAAACCATAAGGGGTAAATTATTGCATTTTGAAAAAATATAGGGGATAATTATTAATTTTTTTTATACAAAAGTAATTTTGTTTATTTACAATACACATGAGAATTGCTTGCATTTTCCCCTTTTTAAAAACAATAGCAAACATTGGTCACATTCTTTAATATAACTTTCAAACCTGCCAAACTAAAATATAGAACTTTCTTTCGCAAAACCATCCAAAACTAACTCTAAATATTTGCATGGAATTTCACATGTGCGATTGAGAAGATCAATAGAAGTTTACATGTATTTGGCATTATTTTTCAACCATTTTTTATTCTGAACTAAATTTGAGAACGTTAAGTCAATTACATGACATGAGTTATTATATTTATTATATTATTCATTATTTTTTTTAATAATATATACTAATTACATAACAAGTAAGTAATTTTGATCTCGTCCGACTTTTGGTACTATTTCAATAAATAAATAAAATAGATCTCAAGATAATTTCAAAGTAGTAGTATGTATAGTACTATTCTTAGGCTGGGGTGATAAGGTGATCCTTTTTCCTACTGAACTTGAATGAAATTTTTACAGTCTCTGGCATTGTAAGTTGACATAGCTATCGTGGCTATTTTCTTCAGTCACAATTAATAATCCGAAGACCCCTAAGTTTAGGTTATGACATGAGGTATATGACCTCAGACTTCATATCTCACGCAAATTTTACATAAAACGTGTTCCATTACTGCTCTCTGATCATAGACAGGTGCTTTACAGTAGAATCAGGTGATGTCTAATCTCGTAGCATTCTTGGGTCCTGAGATTCACGGGTTTAATTGCAGGGGTAGTGGTAGGGAATTGTGTTTGTCTTGTGGGTATTTTCTGTCATTTTGATGATATTATTGCGTAGGCATAGAAAACCAATTACCACATTTGTTGTGTAAAGGACTACAGATATAGAAAAATCCCCCCTATGCATTGGATGAGGGGTTGATTACGATTTATAATTATGATTTAAAAAATGATACAATTTATCTCTCTCCATGAATTTACAGGAGATGCACCACCCTGGAGTTGGCAGTACTGGAAGAGGAAGCAGAGGCGACGGAAGGCATCATGGTGGTGGCGGGCAATGGAGACCGGCGTTACAGAGCATTTCAGAGCTTGGAGCTTCAACATAAAATCATCACAGATCAATCCTTTTTCACTCCTCTACTTGTCTTATAGTATCCCTCGGATGTTTTATATGGACCGAGTGTGAAGCATCAAATAGGTTGAAATTATCTTCAGCCAAATGTAATTATTATGACTTAATCTTCACTGTTTGGTATTTTTACGCTCAATTTATATAAGAAAAGTATGTTTCCTTTGATAACACAGAAAGAAGCCATTCTTTTGATTCGCCGTTGGGGAAAATTAGAGTATAGGATTAAGTACCTTATGGAGATTAGAATTATCTTGGATGTGGTGCATGTCTCATTTTGATAGGATGTTTATGTGCCAAGTGTTGACCACTTTGATAGAGTTATAGCTTTATTTCCAAAATATATTTGGATAGGAAGAGGAGAGCTTCCTTCTTAATTTTTTTCTTCTATAACAATGGGGGGGGTGTCCAGAAGTGATTACTTTTTTAAAAAAATATATAAGTAATTTAGATGTAAAAGTTGGGAGGAAGTAAGAGTTAAAATTAAGAAAAAATAATATGAAATTGTTTGGTAAACAAATTATTATATTATCAGCTTGTTTGTAAAATTATTAATTGTCGTATCCATGGATAGATCTAAGGTATTATTGGGATGATGCATTTTAAAAATATACAAAAAGTAGTTAGGATTAAAAAAAAAGTCATAAAATATATGGATTCCTTTCTTGTTTTATTTTTGATTTTTTCAAATTTAAACAAAAGAAGTCATTATTAAGCTGAAAAATAGAACTTAAATCGAGGTTTTGGGCTTACCAAAAACAATTCAGACCAAATATGAGTAGACTAAAATTTACAAGTCCAAAGGTCAGACATTGAGCCCTAGGTTGGGCCTAAATTATCAATTTTCTGGTCCACATGGCAAAAGTTCTTTTAATTTTCCGAAATAACAAAATCACCCTCCGAAAATTTCTGAATTTTCAGATTAGTCCTTTACTAGTTCTGGTCTTATAACAATAGCCACTGTCAATTCATCACCTCATCTTCGATTTTTCCTGCGTTGTCTCCGCCGACGACTTTATTTCGATAACTCGCATTAGGATATGGGCATAAATGAAATAAATGGGCCCAAGAATCAAAATACTACAGCATTTAAATATAATCTCCAAATAAGTTAATATCCGCATGTCTTTTACAATTCGAGGTTGACAAGACACAAACTCCCTACATTTTGACATTTAACATCAAGTGTGATTTAGGTTCAGACATCGAGTTCGTCTTCAGACTAGTTTGAACTTTGAATGGAAAGTTTGGAGAACTTAAAGTAAAAAAGAGATTGTTAGGCTTGTTGATGGTTCCATTAAAGATTTTTCAATACTTAAATCAGTTTGAAATTGAATGAAAATTAATATCAAATATTAGTGTGGAATTAATTAATAAATGACCTACACATAATTGAAGTGGTTGAATATATTTATAGGGTCAAATGCATCCATTTATGTAGGCTATATGACATGATTTTGAGCTGAAAAATCTCAAACAATCAATAATTTAGATGTTAAGTTATCGAATCGGGCTAGATCGAGTATAATGCTGTGTTTTTCCTCTCAACTAGACAACTAGCCTATACTATCCACATCCAAGATTCCCACTTATAGTTGTTAACAAGGTTGATGGGGGAGACAATAATACAATAATGAACGAGAAAAGTCATTAAAGTATTATAATTTAAAGTTGTAAGATACTTTTACTTTGAGGAAAAACTATCGATTATATGAAAGATTAAAAAAAAAATACAAACAAAATTGTATAAATTAAAATACTATCAAAGAATTATTAAATTTCGGGAAAAGCGAGATTTTTGTAATTTTGACCATGTGTGTTCAAAAAGAGAACTTTTAGAGAAAAGAGCAAAAGAGTTTCTTCATTCATAAACTTTAGAGATTTTCAGTGAAAGTGTTAGTATTAGATGGAACTGATGTAATTTTATATTCTTTATATAATTGATTCAGGTTGATTTGATTCGTAGGTCTGATTTAAAATTTGCGTTATAAAGTGATTGCTAGTATTATTAAAAATGAATGTAAATTTAACCTTTTCATACCATATATTATTATTTTGCTGTCCCCCTGCAGTAATTCTAAAGTTCTTGTTACCACAATTATGTTATTTATTATTTATTTAAGAAAATATCTTATACATATAACATTTCTATGGGAAGTAAAATAGAAGACGCATGCATTACAAATTTAAGATAAAAAGATATAATTTAGCTAGGGAAAATGAATGTAATGCAATTTTATAAACTTTTCACACTTTTATTACAGCAATCCCCCCTTCCTTACAACCCACCGCATTGTCCTCAAAATATAGAAAAGTTCTGAATTAAATTAAGAATTAATTAAAATTCAAATAAAAATAAATAAAATATATCAATCATATAATAAATATATTTATAATATTTAGTGATAAGTGATTAGTCATCGCGTGTAGCCAGACTTCATTATCCTCTACAATATACAGGTGATGGTTCACAATTCACATACTATCCTCATTGGTCAAGGACTCAAGTTTCGAACTGTACATGGTGTAGAGCAGTCATACACGCAAGGCACCCCCATCCCCACCCCCACCCACAAAGCAACTTATCCCTATCCGAACTTCCCCATAAAACAGGTCAGATTCAGACAATTCATATCCGCTAGCTTCCACTAACCCTCGTACACACCAACACCGTACTGCGTTTTCTCTGCCCAACCGAGTACTCCTCCCTTGTCCTCATCACCTCAACTTAAATTAACTCCAACGTTTCGCTGCGTCCTCCCGATAAGCTTGACGACCAGCTCGAGGCATCATCATACCTACCAACCTACCTACTGTATACCCAAAACCAACACATCACTTCTTCTCTCATTTCAACAACTATAGACTGCTACTGCTAATGGCATTCGTGTGCATGGCCAAGACTTTGCAACTCTCACCATGTCTGAATCAAGAGAGGAGAATGCTCACAAGGGGTGGTGGTACTGATCAGTCGTCTGTGGGGAGAGTTGGAGATCAGGTGGTGCTGTGGAGAAGCAAGAAAAGGGATTCTCTCTCTGTTGTCGTCAGGTGTTCGGCTGACGTCAACGGCGATGGAGGTGGTGGTCGTACCTTGGAGGAGGTGATGAGGGCCGCGCAGCCGTATCATCTGCTGCATAAGGGTTGTACATTGGTGGTGGTGTTGTCCAGTGAGATTGTTGATAGCCCTCACTTACCCTCCATTCTTGAGGTATATATGCTTGTCTGATCATACCCTCTTTACAGAGGACTTACAAATTGTTTTTTTTTTGGTTTCAGAGAATAACTCACCAAAAAGAATATTACCGCTCTATGATAAGTTTTTTCAACTCGTAATTTTTCTTTTTGCCATGTCATCAAATTTGTGGGACGCGGCAAATTTAGGTGTTGACATAATTGATAACATGTAATTTTCTACCCAATTTGGTGGAAAGGACTAAACTTGCTATGATTTTTAAAATTATAAAACTTAATTGTGAATTTTAATTTAAACGAATTCAAGATTGTCACATCCTAATTTACAGGACTGAAATTGTATTTTTTTTGCTAAATTATTTTTCATAATTTTACCTTGAGTTTAATCTTTCTGGTCTATTTTAACAAATTATCAAAACTATTTTGGAGAGGCAATTGAAAATATTAAATATTAAAAATATTTAAAACTAATTAAATAGCACAAAATGTTAAAAATTTATGAAAATACTAAACGTTGATTATGAATATCAATTATCTATTCTATATCTACATATATAATTCTCTGACTATTCTATATCTATATGTCTGTAATGATTAATTATCTCACTTGGTAGCATAAAATTTTGTGTCCATATTATAGAATGTAATAGTTTTATTTAGGAAAAAAGAAAATTTTCGTCTTATAACTTTGGTCTGAATTCATTTTAATCCTTTATCTCTGACAACATTAGAGTCTTTTATCTATCAATTTTACGTAAATTTGATCATTTAGCCTAATTTATAACTTTTTTGTCCTTTTGATGATAAAGGTTAATGGTCTGTAAGTGTAATACAAACAAATATTTCTTTAATAAACCTAGACTCTTATACCATTCTAGGCGAGTATTAGCGACGAGATACACAATATATAAATGGATATATATGAACTAAAAGAATTGCTCTTAAAAAGCTATGTAGGGATACAATTGTCCGAAATTGGATTAATGAACTAAAATTAATCAATTTTAACAGTTATCAGACTAAAATTAAAACGAATAAATTAAAGGATTAAAATTAATAACAATCAAATTTAAAGGGCTAAACAAATAATTCTCCCATTTATTTATTCAACAGTAATTTTATACTGTACATTTCTTATATGTACCGGATGTGTAATTAAGTACTAAAGCAGTAAATCATTTCACGTAAATCACGCTACTCATATACTTAATAGTTAATCCTCGTCTTTCAACGTTTTCACGTGCGATTCATATTAAAAGGACTCTTTCGTGCCCTAGTGAATTTTGTTAGGACGTGTGGAGTAATATACTTCGATGTTTTGTGCTTACATAGGATGGATTTTGATTTAAGCCAGCGTAAGGATTGCTTTCTATTCGTTGTTGTACGAGATCGATGTGAACTCCAGGAAATATTGAGTGGGGCCCTATTATGATAAGTTGACTATTTGATGATTAAGTAATTATTGAAGTCCTTCAAATAAGAAACTCAAAATGTACCGTTAATTGCGTATGTAACTTTTTGGATTTTTTTGATAGTAATGCATTTTGACTAATAACGTCAAAATGTTGGTTGGAGTCCATTATGATTCTCTGACGTATGACGTTCAAGTAATTTGTGACGTTATTGAGACAAGAATATGCGATTGAACTATCATCATAACTTTTAGGATAAATTATATTTGTTATATAGGTCTATATCAATATAATTTGTTTTGGACCAATATGACCTGAGTGAAAAAACTTGAATTTGATTTTATTTTGTCATTTTTGTGACTTCTTAGGGCATTTTAGCCTGTTGATCAAGTCCTTATTCCCACTTAAGAAGCACTTGTTCATGGTTTTAAACTAATATATAGAATATTTGTTCAGGATATTTCTCTGCTTCATGGGCTAGGAATCAAGTTTGTTCTTGTGCCGGGGACTCATGTCCAAATTGACAGGCTTTTGTCTGAAAAGGGTGAGAAGAACTTTATGATGTTTTAATATTAGCTTGCAAAATGTTTGAATTGATTTTCTTGGATATGCAAATTCTTGTCCCTTTCTGTTTTGATAATTCATGTCTTAGTATCTCAGGATCTGAACCCAAGTACGTCGGCAACTACAGAATCACAGACTCTGAGTCACTTACTGCTGCAATGCATGCAACTGGGAAGATTCGAATCATGATTGAATCTAAACTATCTCCCCGGCCTTCCTTAAGTGGAATCCGTCGTCATGGAGACACCCTTCGGTGGTATGATGCTGTTAGCGTCGCAAGTGGTAATTTTCTGGCAGCTAAGGTGAGAACACTTGTAGATCGATTGGATTGAAATCTAAGTAAATATGATATATTATTTACATTATATCTCCCTGGGCCATATTCTGCCTCGTTTTGTTTCCTCATTATTCTTACGCTGAGATGCATAGCAGAGAAGAGGAGTAGTCGAAGGCATTGATTATGGATCGACTGGTGAAGTCAAGAGAATAGACGTGACTCGTATTCGTGAGAGGCTTGATCAAGATTCCATAGTGCTCTTAAGTAATCTGGGATATTCAAGTTCTGGAGAAGTATTAAATTGCAAGTATGCTAATTGGCTTTCTATAGGTATTTTGTAGTTGCTTGGTACTATTGAACAGAATATCTGTCTTTATTCTTCTGCGGTGGCGATTAGAGTTTGATTTCTAGGGACTAATGTTTTTTTCGCGTTTCTACATTGCAGTACTTATGAAGTTGCTACAGCATGTGCCTTGGCTCTTGGTGCAGAGAAACTCATTTGCATCATAGATGGACCAATTCTAGATGAATGTGGGAGGCTTATTCGGTTTTTAACTCTTCAAGATGTAGACATGCTAATTCGTAGACGAGCTAAACAACGTGTGACGACTGCTAATTATGCTCAAGAAAAAGTTTGCTCAGCGTATGATGAATCAAATGATACGGCCCTTTCTCCCAATGGAAAGGCTTTTATTCAAACTCCAAAATTCCAAAATGGAGTTGGTTTTGACAACGGGAATGGACTTTGGTCGAGTGAACAACGTTTCGCTATTGGAGGTCAAGAACGGCTGAGTCGACTAAATGGTTACCTTTCGGAACTAGCCGCTGCAGCTTTTGTTTGTAGAGTAAGTCTCCACAATTTGGTGATTATCTCTCCTTGTCAATAATCAACTATTATTCTGCTGATGAAATATGTATCCTGGATTGTCTTGCATTGCTCAACCAGTATTCTTTGCTTGAACTATGACAAAATGCCTTGCGGCAAGCAAATTTGAAAAACGGGATACAACTCTGCAGAGAAACCACGAAACGACCTGTTTGCAGTTTTATTCAAACTCGAGATTTCCCTCTCGAAAAGTAGAATATAATGTTAAAAAAATCTGCATTTTGCAGGGTGGGGTTGAAAGAGTGCATCTATTGGATGGCACTATCGGTGGAGTTGTACTGAAGGAATTGTTTCAAAGAGATGGAGTAGGTACAATGGTGGGTAGGTATGCCTATGGATGCCCCAAACAATGACTTTGAAGTTTGGGAAATTCCCTAGTACGCATGTAGTTGATTGTTTACCTCTTTGTCAGCAGTCTTTATGAAGGGCTGGAGTCATTTATTTTTTTGTTATAAAAAAAAATATATTAATATAATTTTTTTAAATATATTAATAATAATATAACGAGTCGCGATTTAAAATCGCAACTCGAATAAAAAAAAAAATTTAAAAAAACGCCCAAGTCGCATTAGGAATAGCGACTTGGGTGGGTGGGCAATATTTTTTTTTGTTTAATCAAATTTATATAATTAATTATATAATTTTATTTAATTATATATAATTAATATATTAAAATATAAAAAATTATAATATTAAAATTATATTAATTTATAAAATTATAATTAAGTGTACAAATATATTATGTATATTTTTTTGTACAGTTGTAAAAATATAATGAAGTATACAATTATTCTTGATAACCCGATACCGACACATCTGATTGTGTAGGAGAATTCTTTTATTGGATTGTTGCCTTGCATGCATTTGCGCCCAATCCATCTCGTTGTGAATAATTTAAAAAATTATATTATTTAATTAGTCCTTTTATTAAATATAGTTTATATTGAGCCATGTATTATTTAACCGGAGTATTTTATGATTTTGGTTATTTATATTAATATTCAATTAAACATCACATTTTAATATAAAAATGATATAGTTGGTTAATTAAATTATTATTATACAATATAATTTAATTAACCAACTATATTATTTTTAATATGATTTTAATTAATTATATATAATTAATGAAATTATCATTTTAATATGTTAATTAATACAACTGTAAGTTTAATATGTTAATTATATATAATTAAATAAAATTATATAATTAATTATTCAAAATTTAATTAAATAAAAAAAGAAAAAAAGAAAAAAACGACTTGGGCTTTTCTTTAAAAAATGTTGTCGTTTTCAATTGTATCGGGTGCAAACAGTTTGTGAAGAAAAGGTGGTCAAATGAATTAACCCCTTAGATATCATTTCATACTCATACATTTGAATTCTCAATAATAAATTGAAAACATGAAGAAGAAATAGCATTTTGTTATCTCTTAAAGTTGAAACTAGAACCATATAAACATTCAACTCTACCCGCTACAATGTTTTTTTAGTCTCATAATATAAGGGTAAAATTTATTTGGTACCACAGTTATAGCATACGTCATTTTTAATCACAAAAAACTCATAATCATTATACAGATTGCTTGTTCCCCATCATTAATCTCTTTTCTACCTTACGTTGCTCACATATAGAGTATGGTGCGAGCTGAAAGATTTTCAAACGTTGGTTGACCTCACTTCAATAGGACAAGAAAACAAAGCCAATTTAGCCCGGCTATTTTGAGAGGTAGGCTCATTACCAGGCTATAGGCCCGTATACATAGCTGGGGTATCATAAGAAATCGCCCCATTTTTAGGCCTAGCCCCCAAATTGCTAATCTTCTGACAGTTACCATTGTCATTTTTACATATTTGATTGATGATTGATCGAGTAGGCCTCCAACCATCTCTATTATTTCCCTAAATGAGAATAAGGATATATTAACAATTTTTTTTAAAAATTTGGCATGATTTCGAATATCTTTTTATTATTTAAAATATTATTAATATTTCTTGATATTTGCTAAAATTATATAATTTTTTAATAGAGGGTTCAAATTATCAACTTTGTTCTTGTTGTGTTTTTTTAAGTATTTTTTTTATATTTTTAAGTAAACGTATTTTAAAAATATTTTTTTAAATAGATGAAAATACAGAAAAATCATTGTACATGTGAAATAGATAAATACCATAAGTGCAGTTTAGTAAAAAAAATCCAAAAAAATATCAAAAACAGTTAAAAAAATATCTCCAAACGCACAAGAAATGCGTGTAATGCACATTCCTTTAATTACTAACGTATGAACTGTATTTTACTAAGTTTTACAAAATACAAGGGGTGTGTTTGTGTGCGTGTGTGGTGTGTGTGTACGTGTGAGCATGTGCGATGTGTGTGTGTGTGTGCCTGTGCAGGGGGGTGTGTGTGTGTGTGCCTGTGCGGTGTGTGTGTGTGTGTGTGCCTGTGCGGTGTGTGTGTGCATGTGTCACGGTAGAACATGTTTTTACTTCCATTTTGAACATAGAAGAAGTAAGGTGTGTGTGTGTGGGTCTATGTATGTGCGTGTGTGGGGTGTGTGTGTGTGTGTGTGTGTGTGCGTGCGCGTGTGTTGTGTGCTGTGTGTGTGTGTGTGCGTATGCAGGGTGCGTGTGTGTGTGTGTGTGTGTGTGTGTGCGTGTGCGGTGTGTGCAGGGTGTGTGTGTGTCACGGTAGAACATGTTTTACTTCCATTTTGAACATAGAAGAAGTGAGGTGTCGCTTTTATCTTCTGCGCCAACGAATGCCATCTACATCTTGTTACATTTGCCATTCTCCTTCAATTTCTAAGTCTTCATTTGTATCTTCACAATCCTTTTTGTCGTGCAGGATGTTACCATAGTTTCGCAATATTTTATGCTCATTACAGGTATTGTGTGTCTTGGTGGTCTATTTATGTCCTTTGTAACATTTTTGTGTGCTTGCATAGATGTGTATTCTCATTTTTGTTTACCTGATATGAAAGAATATTTATTGAAACGAAAAGCAGTAACAGGACAGGAGAGAGTGCATTGTCCCTCTTCTTTTTTCTTTCAATATATCTCGTTAGCAAGAGTGGTCTAGGATTGATTTACTTTACTAGATGGGATATAGTGAGATAAAAGTGGAGGATTGATAAAATCTGATAAATGCCTTGGGTGGTTATGATTTGCTAACCAATTCTTGAATTGGTTGCCAGTGAGCACTACAAAATGTTGTAGTTTTGAACCCTGACTTTAGTGTGTTTAGCCATTTTAATTTTCTTCCTGCTAATAGCGGTCTCTATAATTTTTTTCCTTGAATCACATGGTAGTTTCTGTAGCATCACCTTGATTTTTGGGTACTCGCATGGAAGAGGGAGAATGGTCCTTTTGTTCAGGAACAATTAATCAGTTATATATGTTGTACCTGATGCTTGACTCATGCTTGTGCTTACATGTGGCTTACTGTTTATCAGGTAAAGAACTAATCATTCACCTGCCCAAGTTTCTGTTATTTTTCTGCCTTCAGATACTTATGGGCAGTTTCATACATATTAGAGTGGTAACAGTTTCCTATTAATGTGGTTTTGGTATTCGAGAAACCAGGATATTAGGCCTATAATTTGTTGAATATGTGGTGTTGTTTGATAAATGGCACAACTATTCCTGTGGCTCTTCTTTAGAAAGTGAATGATTCCTTTACTGGAAAGAGACACTATCTTTAACTTTTTAGAAGAGAGGTAAGTTTCAAGAAGTAATCAAAATTCATTATAAGTTTTTATGCTAACTTTGTTAAAGGTTGAGGCGTTTTGTGTGATTTATGTTTCTTATCGGTTGGGTTTTTGCTGAAATGTCTTAGTAAATACAAAGCTAACCCAGTGTTCATTGCTTTTTGTTAACCATCCCATGTATTCATAGCATTTTTTATTTTGGTTTACTTTATGATCTCATGATGCTTTTGAGCAGTATGGGTTGTTGGATTACCTTGAAGGTACTTTTCTATTTCTTTTTTATTTTTCTTTTTAAGAAATTGAGGCACTTTTCTGAATTAGGTAAAAATCAGAAAATGAAGCGCAGGCGAAGAAAGAGGAAGTGTAGGAAGGAGAAGAGGACGAGGAGGAGTCACCATATTTCAGGTGATGATTCTTCTGATGATTCTGCTGATCTGCGGCATAAAAGGAGGAGAAGGAAGGCATATTCAGACTCTGATTCCACCGTCAGTGCTTCAGATGATTCGCGAGTGGTTAGTGGCAAGAAGCGGTCTGAGAAGAAGAACATGAAACATCGCCATGAAGAGAACTAGCTTCTACAGTAGCTGATATGTCTTGTGCTTTTAAGGTTCCTCTAAACTGCTGCTAAGTGTGCCCTATTCAATCTTTAATCTGGTGGTTGATGATCTTTTTTATGAAAACCACTTTAGCTTAGTTGACAATGTATTAGTTTGGTGCAAATGCTGTTTTTCAGTTTGACGTAATGTATCATTTTATTTGCTTTATTCTTTTGGTTGTAAGAATTCTGATATTTACTAAGTATGATATGTGTGATTCCGGTATGTGATCGGTTCTGTTAGTTGAAATATCGCAGTAATGCTTTGAAATTTTATTGAGTTTAAAGTTTTTTTACTTGTTGGTTGCTACTCGATACTTTGGGGGAAGCCTGCCTGTGGGCATCAAGAAGAGCTTAACTATTGCTGCTCTTTTGAACCCAGTGCTATTATTAGAGCAAAGAAGGTTTCAGCATTTTCCAGAGTGTTTTATTTAAGTAATTGTATTAGGGAAATGATATTGTGAATAATATTATCCAGTTTCTAGATCAACCTCTCTGAAAATCATGATCAGGTGTAGCAAGTTTCTGTTGATATCATGATGTCCAAGAATATATTTTTATATGTTCTAATCAGCTACTACATTTCTATTTCAATTTTATCGACCACAAACTTGAGAAGTTTTACTAAATGATATCCCCTCCTTGTTTCAACTTTTCAATTTCCTTGTCTGTGCGTCTTTTTTATGTGTCTGTGTGTGTGTGTGGAGTGTGTGTGTGTGTGTGCAGTTTGTGTGTGTATTTGTGCGTGAGCGGTGTGTGTGTGCGTGTGTCACGGTAGAACATGTTTTACTTCCATTTTGAACATAGAAGAAGTGAGGTATGTGTGGGTGTGTGTATGTGCGCGTGTGCGTATGCGGTGTGTGTGTGTGCGTGAGTGTGTGCGGTGTGTGAGTGCGCGCGAGCATGTGTTGTGTGTGTGCGTGTGTGTGCGCGTGTGCTGTGAGTGTGTGTGTGTGTCCGTGTGCGTGTGCGGGGTGTGTGTATGTGTGTGTGTGCCGTGTGCGATGTGTATGTGTGTGCGTGTGTTTATGTGTGCATGTGTGTGTGTGTATGAGCATGTGCGGGGGGGGGGTGATGGGTGTGTGTGTGTCACGGTAGAACATATTTTACTTCTATTTTGAACATAAAAAAAGTGAGGTGTTGCATTTATCTTCTGCGCCAACGAATCCCATCTACATCTTGTTACATTTGTCATTCTCCTTCAATTTCTAAGTCTTCATTTGTATCTTCACAACCCTTTTTGTCGTGCAAGATGTCACCATAGTTTCGCAATATTTTATACTCATTACGAGTATTGTGTGTCTTGGTGGTCTATTTATGTCTTTGTAATATTTTTGTGTGCTTGCATGTATTCTCATTTTTGTTTACCTGATACGAAAGAATATCTATTGAAACGAAGACCAGTAACAGGACAGGAGAAAGTGCATTGTCCCTATTCTTTTTTCTTTCAATATATCTCGTTAGCAAGAGTGGTTTAGGATTGATTTAGTTTACTAGATGGGATATAGTGAGAGAAAAAGAGTAGAGGATTGATAAAATCTGATAAATGCCTTGGGTGGTTATGATTTGATAACCAATTCTTGAATTGGTTGCCAACGACCACTACAAAATGTTGTAGTTTTGGACCCTGACTTTAGTTTGTTTAGCCATTTTGATTTCCTTCCTGCTAATAGCGGTCTCTATAATTTTTTCCCTTGAATCACATGGTAGTTTCTGTAGCATCACCTTGATTTTTGGGTACTTGCATGGAAGAGAGAGAATGGTCCTTTTGCTAAGGACCAATTAATCAGTTATAAATGTTGTACCTGATGCTTGACTCATGCTTGTGCTTACATGTGACTTACTGTTTATCAGGTAAAGAACTAATCATTCACCTGCCCAAGTTTCAGCTATTTTTCTGCCTTCAGATACTTATGGGCACTTTCATACATATTTGAGTGGTAACAGTTTCCTATTAATGTGGTTTTGGTATTCGAGAAACCAGAATCTTAGGCCTATAATTTGTTGAATTTGTGGTGTTGTTTGATAAATGGCACAACTGTTCCTGTTGCTCTTCTTTAGAAAGTGAATGATTTATTTACTGGAAGGAGACACTATCTTCAACTTTTTGGAAAAGAGGTAAGTTTCAAGAAGTAATCAAAATCCATTACAAGTTTTTATGCTAACTTTGTTAAAGGTTGGGGCGTCTTGTGTGATTTATGTTTCTTATCGCTTGGGCTTTTGCTAAAATGCCTTAGTAAATACAAAGCTAACCCAGTGTTCATTGCTTTTTGTTAACCATTCCATGTATTCATAGCATTTTTTATTTTGGTTTACTTTATGATCTCATGATGCTTTTGAGCGGTATGGGTTGTTGGATTACCTTGAAGGTACTTTTCTATTTCTTTTTTGTTTCTCTTTTCAATGAATTGAAGGCACTTTTCTGAATCAGGTGAATTGCAGGTACAAATTGCAGGAATTAAAGCGTAGGCGAAGAAAGAGGAAGTGTAGGAAGGAGAAGAGGAGGAGGAGGAGTCACCATCATTCAGGTGATGATTCTTCTGATGATTCTGCTGATCTGTGGCATAAAAAGAGGAACAGGAAGGCATATTCAGACTCTGATTCCAACGTCAGTGCTTCAGATGAACCTAGTGTTCGTATTAGAGCAAAGAAGGTTTCAACATGTCCAAGAGTGTTTTATTTATGTAATTGTATTAGGAAAACGATTTTGTGATTAATATTATCCAATTTCTAGATCAACATCTCTGAAAATCATGATCAGATGTAGCAGGTTTCAGTTGATAGCATGATGTCCAGGAATATATTTTTATATGTTCTAATCAGCTACTTCATTTCTATTTCAATTTTATCGACCACAAATTTGAGAAGTTTTTGCTAAATGATGTCCCCTCCATGTTTCGGCTTTTCAATTTCCTTGTCTGTACGTCTTTTTTTTGTGTGTGTGTGTGAGTGAGTGTGTGCGTGGTGTATGGGTGTGTGTGGAGTTTGTTTGTGTGCATGTGAGCGTGTGCGATGTGCGTGTGTGTGTGTGCCTGTGCGGGGTGTGTGTGTGTTTGCCTGTGTGGTGTGTGTGTGCGTGTGTCATGGTACAACATGTTTTTACTTCCATTTTTAACATAGAAGAAGTGAGGTGTGTGTGTGTGTGTGTGAGTGTGTGTGGGTGTGTGTATGTGCGTGTGGGGTGTGTGTGTGTGTGTGTGTGTGTGTGTGTGCATGTGCGTGTGCGGTGTGTGTCTGTGTGTGTGTGTGTGCATGTGCGGGGTGTGTGTGTGTGTGTGTGTGTGTGCGTGTGCCGTGTGTGTGTGCGTGTGTTTGTGTGTGTGTGTGTGTGTTGTGAGTGTGTGTGTGGTGTATGGGTGTGTGTGTGTGTGTGTGTGTGCGTGTGCCGTGTGTGTGTGCGTGTGTTTGTGTGTGTGTGTGTGTGTGCATGTATGGTGTGTGTGTGTGTATGAGCGTGTGCAGGGGGTGTGTGTGTGTGTGTGTCACGGTAGAACATGTTTACTTCCATTTTGAACATAGAAGAAGTGAGGTGTTGATTTTATCTTTTGCGCCAATGAATGTCATCTACATCTTGTTATATTTGTCATTCTCCTTTAATTTCAAAGTCTTCATTTGTATTAGGGAATTGATTTTGTGATTAATATTATCCAATTTCTAGATCAACATCTCTGAAAATCATGATCAGGTGTAGCAGGTTTCAGATGATAGCATGATGCCCAGGAATATATTTTTATATTTTCTAATCAGCTACTGCATTTCTATTTCAATTTTATCGACCACAAATTTGAGAAGTTTTGCTAAATGATGTCCCCTCCTTGTTTCGGATTTTCAATTTCCTTGTCTGTGCGTCTTTTTTTGTGTGTGTGTGTGAATGAGTGTGTGCGTGGTGTATGGGTGTGTGTGGAGTTTGTTTGTGTGCATGTGAGCATGTGCGATGTGCGTGTGTGTGTGTGCCTGTGCGGGGTGTGTGTGTGTGTGTGCCTGTGCGGTGTGTGTGTGCGTGTGTCATGGTACAACATGTTTTTACTTTCATTTTGAACATAGAAGAAATGAGGTGTGTGTGTGTGTGTGGGTGTGTGTGTATATGCGTGTGTGGGGTGTGTGTGTGTGTGTGGGTGTGTGTGTGCGTGTGCGTGTGCGTGTGCTGTGTGTGAGTGTGTGTATGTGTGTGTGTGTGTGTGCATGTGCGGGGTGTGTGTGTGTGTGTGTGAGCGTGTGTTGTGTATGTGTGTGTGTGTGTGCGTGTGCGTGTGCCGGGTATGTGTGCATGTGTTTGTGTGTGTGTGTGTGTGCATGTGCGGTGTGTGTGTGTGTCTGTGTGTGTATGAGCGTGTGCAGGGGGTGTGTGTGTGTGTGTCACAATAGAACATGTTTTACTTTCATTTTGAACATACAAGAAGTGAGGTGTTGCTTTCATCTTTTGCGCAAATGTATGTCATCTACATCTTGTTACATTTGTCATTCTCCTTTAATTTCAAAGTCTTCATTTGTATTAGGAAAATTATTTTATGATTAATATTATCCAATTTCTAGATCAACATCTCTGAAAATCATGATCAAGTGTAGCAGGTTTCAGATGATAGCATGATGCCCAGAAATATATTTTTATATGTTCTAATCAGCTACTACATTTCTATTTCAATTTTATCGACCACAAACTTGAGAAGTTTTGCTAAATGATGTCCCCTCCTTGTTTCGGCTTTTCAATTTCCTTGTCTGTGCGTCTTTATTTTTTGTGTGTTTGTGTGTGAGTGTGTGTGTGGTGTGTGGGTGTGTGTGGAGTATGTTTGTGTGCGTGTGAGCGTGTGCGATGTGCGTGTGTGTGTGTGTGGTGTATGTGTGCTGTGTGTGTGCGTGTGTCATGCTAAAACATGTTTTTACTTCCATTTTGAACATAGAAGAAGTGAGGTGTGTGTGTGTGTGTGAGTGTGTGTGGTTGTGTGTATGTGCGTGTATGGGGTGTGTGTGTGTGTGCGTGTGCGTGTGCGGTGTGTGTGTGTGTATGTGTGTGTGCGTGTGCGGGGGTTGTGTGCGTGTGAGAGAGCACGTGTTGTGTGTGTGTGTGTGTGCGTGTGCCGGGTGTGTGTGCGTGTGTTTGTATGTGTATGTGTGTGTGTGTGTGTGCATGTGCGGTGTGTGTGTGTATTAGCGTGTGCAGGGGGTGTGTGTGTGATAGGTGTGTGTATGTCACAATAGAACATGTTTTATTTCCATTTTGGACATATAAAAAGTGAGGTGTTGCTTTTATCTTTTACGCCAATGAATGTCATCTATGTCTTGTTACATTTGTCTTTCTCCTTCAATTTCAAAGTCTTCATTTGTATTAGGAAAACGATTTTATGATTAATATTATCCAATTTCTAGATCAACATCTCTGAAAATCATGATCAGGTGTAGCAGGTTTCAGATGATAGCATGATGCCCAGGAATATATTTTTATATGTTCCAATCAGCTACTACATTTCTATTTCAATTTTATCGACCACAAACTTGAGAAGTTTTGCTAAATGATGTCCTCTCCTTGTTTCGTCTTTTCAATTTCCTTGTCTGTGCGTCTTTATTTTGTGTGTGTGTGTGTGAGTGTGTGCGTGGTGTATGGGTGTGTGTGGAGTTTGTTTGTGTGCATGTGAGCGTGTGCGATGTGCGTGTGTGTGTGTGCCTGTGCGGGGTGTGTGTGTGTGTGCCTGTGCGGTGTGTGTGTGCGTGTGTCATGGTACAACATGTTTTTACTTCCATTTTTAACATAGAAGAAGTGAGGTGTGTGTGTGTGTGTGTGAGTGTGTGTGGGTGTGTGTATGTGCGTGTGTGGGGTGTGTGTGTGTGTGTGGGTGTGTGTGTGTATGTGCGTGTGTGGGGTGTGTGTGTGTGTGTGGGTGTGTGTGTGTATGTGCGTGTGTGGGGTGTGTTTGTGTGTGTGTGCGTGTGCTGTGTGTGAGTGTGTGTGTGTGTGTGTGTGTGTGGGTGTGCGGGGTGTGTGTGTGTGTGTGTGAGCGTGTGTTGTGTGTGTGTGTGTGCGTGTGCGTGTGCCGGGTGTGTGTGCATGTGTTTGTGTGTGTGTGTGTGTGTCCGTGTGCGGTGTGTGTGTGTGTCTGTGTGTGTATGAGCGTGTGCAGGGGGTGTGTGTGTGTGTGT
>NC_026147.1:16548460-16570458 GCF_000512975.1 Sesamum indicum
AATTTCAAAGTCTTCATTTGTATTAGGGAAATTATTTTATGATTAATATTATCCAATTTCTAGATCAACATCTCTGAAAATCATGATCAGGTGTAGCAGGTTGCAGATGATAGCATGATGCCCAGGAATACAGGTATATATGTTCTAATCAGCTACTACATTTGTATTTCAATTTTATCGACCACAAACTTGAGAAGTTTTGCTAAATGATGTCCCCTCCTTGTTTCGGCTTTTCAATTTCCTTGTCTGTGCGTCTTTATTTTGTGTATGTGTGTGTGTGAGTGTGTGTGGAGTATGTTTGTGTGCGTGTGAGCGTGTGCGATGTGCGTGTGTGTGTGTGTGGTGTATGTGTGCTGTGTGTGTGCGTGTGTCATGCTAAAACATGTTTTTACTTCCATTTTGAACATAGAAGAAGTGAGGTGTGTGTGTGTGTGTGAGTGTGTGTGGTTGTTTGTATGTGCGTGTATGGGGTGTGTGTGTGTGTGCGTGTGCGTGTGCGGTGTGTGTGTGTGTATGTGTGTGTGCGTGTGCGGGGGGTGTGTGCGTGTGAGAGAGCACGTGTTGTGTGTGTGCGTGTGCCGGGTGTGTGCGCGTGTGTTTGTATGTGTATGTGTGTGTGTGTGTGTGCATGTGCGGTGTGTGTGTATTAGCGTGTGCAGGGGGTGGGTGTGTGATAGGTGTGTGTATGTCACAGTAGAACATGTTTTATTTCCATTTTGGACATATAAAAAGTGAGGTATTGCTTTTATCTTTTACGCCAATGAATGTCATCTATATCTTGTTACATTTATCATTCTCCTTCAATTTCAAAGTCTTCATTTGTATTAGGAAAATGATTTTGTGATTAATATTATCCAATTTCTAGATCAACATCTCTGAAAATCATGATCAGATGTAGCAGGTTTCAGTTGATAGCATGATGTCCAGGAATATATTTTTATATGTTCTAATCAGCTACTTCATTTCTATTTCAATTTTATCGACCACAAATTTGAGAAGTTTTTGCTAAATGATGTCCCCTCCATGTTTCGGCTTTTCAATTTCCTTGTCTGTACGTCTTTTTTTTGTGTGTGTGTGTGAGTGAGTGTGTGCGTGGTGTATGGGTGTGTGTGGAGTTTGTTTGTGTGCATGTGAGCGTGTGCGATGTGCGTGTGTGTGTGTGCCTGTGCGGGGTGTGTGTGTGTTTGCCTGTGCGGTGTGTGTGTGCGTGTGTCATGGTACAACATGTTTTTACTTCCATTTTTAACATAGAAGAAGTGAGGTGTGTGTGTGTGTGTGTGAGTGTGTGTGGGTGTGTGTATGTGCGTGTGTGGGGTGTGTGTGTGTATGTGCGTGTGGGGGGGGGGTGTGTGCGTGTGCGTGTGCGTGTGCTGTGTGTGAGTGTGTGTGTGTGTGTGCGTGTGCGTGGTGTGTGTGTGTGTGTGTGAGCGTGTGTTGTGTGTGTGTGTGTGCGTGTGCGTGTGCCGGGTGTGTGTGCATGTGTTTGTGTGTGTGTGTGTGTGTCCGTGTGCGGTGTGTGTGTGTGTCTGTGTGTGTATGAGCGTGTGCAGGGGGTGTGTGTGTGTGTGTCACAATAGAACATGTTTTACTTTCATTTTGAACATAGAAGAAGTGAGGTGTTGCTTTCATCTTTTGCGCCAATGTATGTCATCTACATCTTGTTACATTTGTCATTCTACTTTAATTTCAAAGTCTTCATTTGTATTAGGGAAATTATTTTATGATGAATATTATCCAATTTCTAGATCAACATCTCTGAAAATCATGATCAGGTGTAGCAGGTTTCAGATGATAGCATGATGCCCAGGAATATATTTTTATATGTTCTAATCAGCTACTACATTTCTATTTCAATTTTATCGACCACAAACTTAAGAAGTTTTGCTAAATGATGTCCCCTCCTTGTTTCGGCTTTTCAATTTCCTTGTCTGTGCGTCTTTATTTTTTGTGTGTGTGTGTGCGAGTGTGTGAGTGGTGTGTGGGTGTGTGTGGAGTATGTTTGTGTGCGTGTGAGCGTGTGCGATGTGCGTGTGTGTGTGTGTGCCTATGTGGTGTGTGTGTGCATGTGTCATGGTAAAACATGTTTTTACTTCCATTTTGAACATAGAAGAAGTGAGGTGTGTGTGTGTGTGAGTGTGTGTGGGTGTGTGGGGTGTGTGTGTGTCACGGTAGAACATGTTTTACTGCCATTTTGAACATAGAAGAAGTGAGGTGTTGTTTTTACCTTTTACGCCAATGAATGTCATCTACATCTTGTTACATTTGCCATTCTCCTTTAATTTCAAAGTTTTCATTTGTATCTTCATAACCCTTTTTGTCGTGCAGGATGTTACCATAGTTTCGCAATATTTTATGCTCATTACGGGTATTGTGTGTCTTGGTGGTCTATTTATATCCTTTGTAATATTTTTGTGTGCTTGCATAGATGTGTATTCTTATTTTTGTTTACCTGATATGAAAAATATTTATTGAAACGAAGAGCAGTAACAGGACAGGAGAGAGTGCATTGTCCCTCTTCTTTTTTCTTTCAATATATCTCGTTAGCAAGAGTGGTCTAGGATTGATTTATTTTACTATATGGGATATAGTGAGAGAAAAAGAGTGGAGGATTGTTAAAATCTGATAAATGCCTTGGGTGGTTATGATTTGCTAACCAATTCTTGAATTGGTTGCCAGCGACCACTTCAACAATGTTGTAGTTTTGAACCCTGACTTTAGTGTGTTTAGCCATTTTGATTTCCTTCCTGCTAATAGCGGTCTCTATAATTTTTCCCCTTGAATCACATGGTAGTTTCTGTAGCATCACCTTGATTTTTAGGTACTCGCATGGAAGAGGGAGAATGGTCCTTTTGCTCAGGAACAATTAATCAGTTATATATGTTGTACCTGATGCTTGACTCATGCTTGTGCTTACATGTGACTTACAGTTTATCAGGTAAAGAACTAATCATTCACCTGCCCAAGTTTCTGTTATTTTTCTGCCTTCAGGTACTTATGGGCAGTTTCATACATATTTGAGTGGTAACAATTTCCTATTAATGTGGTTTTGGTATTCGAGAAACCAGGATATTAGGCCTATAATTTGTTGAATCTGTGGTGTTGCTTGATAAATGGCACAACTGGTCCTGTGGCTTTTCTTTAGAAAGTGAATGATTCATTTACTGGAAGGAGACATTATCTTTAACTTTTTGGAAGAGAGGTAAGTTTCAAGAAGTAATCAAAATTCATTACAAGTTTTTATGCTAACTTTGTTAAAGGTTGAGGCGTCTTGTGTGATTTATGTTTCTTATCGCTTGGGCTTTTGCTGAAATGCCTTAGTAAATACAAAGCTAACACAGTACTCATTGCTTTTTGTTAACCCTATTTTAAAATTACAGTAGGGTTTAACTTTTTCAACAAAATATAAGGGATAAAATGAATTTTAGCTAAATAAAAAATGAAAAAACACAAAACTTTATGATAAATTAAATGAAAAAAGGGTTGTGTAAAACCAGATTGAGTTCTCCCATAAAGAGAACTAGTCTTCTATTATTATTAATAGGAAAAAAGAAAATGAGAAGAGATGAATGAGGTAATAAAGTTTAGGGATGGGCATTCAATCAGGTAATGAGAATTCGGATAATTTGGGTCGGGTACTTGAACTTTTGGGTAGTTAAAATAGCTACATGATCCCGTCTTGTTTTTTATCGGGTACCCGATTGTCGGTATCTAAATCTTTTTAAAAAAAAATAATTTTAGAAAAAAAAATTAGGGGCATATTTTGCCTCTAAATTGCCTTTGTTCAACAAAAAAAGAGGCAAAATTGCCTCTCTGTTACGGAGGCAAAATAATTTTGCCTCTTTATATTTTTTATTTTTATTGCTAAAATATTAATAAAAATTTTTGACTTAATTTTTTTTTATTTTTATTAAAATTTAAGTGTTTGAGTTTACAAAAAGTAATAGATATTTGAGTCTATAATTAACTAAATAACAAAAAGCGAATCCTATCTAGGGCTGGCAACGAGTCGAGCTCGACTCTGCAACTTTGAGCTCGAGCTCGACTACTCTGAGCTCGAGCTCAATTTCTCGAGCTCGAGAACGATTTCTCGAGCCGACGAGCAATTTTCATTTAGATTTACACCACCAGAATACAATTAAAGAGCTTCAACAGATATGGAGGAGAAAGACAACCATTTGAAACTGAAATTCGCACAGACATCGTACAACAGTCATGAACTTTCACCCTTTCTTCAACTTGTTTTAGTTATAGAAAATAGCACCCAAACTCAAGAAAAAGAATATAAAGATGCAACAGAGAAGAAAGGATTATCTTAAAGCCCATACTCGCCGCCGTCCTCGTTGCCGAATTGCCGTCTTTGTTGCCACGGAATTGGGGCTAGGGTTTTAAGAGATGGGTTTGGGGAAGAAATGAGAGAGGAGAAATAATGGAGATAGAAAGAGAGAGGAAAAGAAAGAGAAAGAAGAAACGAGTTGTTGCCATGAATTTGGGGCTAGGGGTTTAGGAGATGGGTTTGGGGAAGAAATGAGAGAGGAAGAAGAATGGAGATAGAAAGAGAGAGGGAAAGAAAGAGAAAAAAGAAACGAGAAAAATAGAGAGAGAAAGAAATGGGTTTTGACTTTTTATTGATTATTATTATTATTATTATTATTATTACCATTATTATTACTATTATAATTATTATTATTATTATTATTATTATTATTATTTTAAATAATGGGATCGAATCATAAAATTTTATATAGATATAATTGAAATTAATATATGTTCACAATCTGTAAAATTTATATATTTATAAATGTTAGTATAACATTGCTATAACTATCATCTTACATTGTTGAACAACATAGGTTAATTGGGCCATCAAAATTCAGATCAGACCGTTAGATATGATTAAACTTACAGAAAAATACATTTGGTAAAGTTTCAGACTTATTGGATATACGGATGTCGAGATATCGTACTCGAAACATAAGAGTAATCATTCAAGACGGTGTATCGTTGAATCAGACCATGTGATTTTAAATCATACCATCTATCTAATGGACACAGTCTCGTATATATTTAAATTTCGTATGAATCGGGTGCCCGAATTTTAAGATATCATAATTATTGATTAAATTTTTTAATCTCATTATATATAATAAAATAATAATTAGAATTATTCAACCATCATCATCATCATCGTTATTATTATTATTATTATTATTATTATTATTATTATTATTATTATTATTATTAAATTAATTAATAGGAATTACTAAATTTTGACATAAATTTATAAATAATAAAAAATCATAAGTGAATTACTTGTCAATTTAAAAAATGTATAACATAATACAAATATATATTAAAATATAACATAAAGATATTATAATAATTTTAATTATAAAAAAATATTATAATTTACTAAGTTGTTGATTAAATTTATTTTTATATAAAGATCAAATGTATAAATAAAAGTACCATAATTTATTATTATCCAAAATAAAAATATGATATTGATTAATAATTATAATATATGGTCAATTTAGATTATAAAACTGATCAAATATTAAATATAAAATAAATATATAAAAAATTCAAAAATAAAAAAATATATAAAAAATATTCACCAGCTTGCGAGCCAGTGAACACTTGGATCTGAGCTCGAGTCGAGCTCAAAGTCGAGTCGGCTCGACTCATCTTCCACCCCTAATCCTACCTAAACACCGACCTGATTTTTTGAATTCGGATATCAGATAAAATCGAATAAAGATAGTGGAAAATTTTTAAAGTGGAGGGGGCAGGCATGTCTTTTCAAAAGACCAAGATGTTTGAACCCTTAAAAGAAGTTCCCACAAAATTATTTATTCCCCTTTAGGCTTTAAGTGGGCCATAAGTACTCCCATTTTCTTTTAATGTACTTTATGTACAGCACAAAAATTCTATTATGTAATTATCATTTTTTGAATTGAATATTAATTATATAATATACTTATTAAACAACTGATTTAGATTAAATTTAGAAGGAGAAATCAACTTGGACGTGTCATTTATATTTGTGATATGAATTGCGATTCAATCGATATCGCATTGCACAAGCTATTATCTGTTTTATACTTCAAAAAGATATTTGGCTAGGGAGAGTAAGCTTTGGGGCCAATAACTTATAAGCTACTCAAACTTTTTATCTACAATCAATGTGGGGCAATTACTTAGATTATCAGTCTCTCAGATAAGTAGTTTGGGACACGCATATGGGCTTGTTCCTACGGACAACCAAATAATATGGTTTATAATTCGATCGATGTCTCGTTGCGAGAAGTGACTTCGTTTCACGATTTTGTCCTAAAAGAATATCTGGCAAGAAGAAACTTTCTTAGAGCTTATTAATCACTCAAACTCCTCATTTATAATAAATGTATACATTTGCCTAATAACTTCATGTATTGATACATGTCCAAATTTGAGACTTCTTGATTCATAAATACTATGTAAAATTCCTTTACATGTCTTTAAATTGTTACATCAATAAAAAAAAAATACAACCATTTAAGTTTTTCAACCATTCCTCTAATATAATATATATATATATATATATATCTAATTTCTTCAATCATACAATAATAAAAGAAATTTTGACATCACTTTCACTATAAAAAAGTTTCAAATAAATAATGAAAACATATTCTCATAATTCAGTACGTAATGCCACAAAACATCATTCCACCACACAAAATTCCCACAAAAGTCTAAAATAACTCCAAACATTCATAATTTGAAGATGTTGGGAGTTTGTGGATCTTTTATTGTAGCACTCTCTTCGCTACAAGGGTTATATTTATGCTAAACATCATACTTATAGTAATTCTTGTGTTCATATATATAAATTTGCACATAACCATCTAGTTAATTTTCATACGTAATCCCAACACGTCATAATAGATATTATCAACCCACAACATTATATATATATATATATATCAAACACCACAAGTAATCTCCATGCTTACGTTCCCTCTATACAACAAAATATGATCTGTACTCTAACTGACAATGAGGAGAAAATAGCATACTGGCCCGACCTGCCTGGGTATAACACGTAAACCTAGCCTTCAACAGTTAGACACCTCAAAGTCTACTCCTGAAAGAGAAAATATCAGCAGAGGGATGAGTCTACCACTCAGTAAGTAAATAACCAGCCTTATCTATATATGTATACCAAACACAGCCAAATAAGATAAACAGGCAACACGCATGGGATAAAATCAATTTAATTCCAACATAATCAGCTTTATTACACCACATAGCTATCTCATGATAAGACAGTCAACCACACTACATTTTTTTCTAGTTTGCTTACCAGAGGTGATATTGTGTTTTTCCCGCCAACTCAATCTCACCATTATTAAATTTAAGTGAATCCCCTTGACAGTCGGCTCATCAATCTCATTTCGCACATAGCATTTTCTTTTCGCACATAGCTGTTTCATTTCGCACATAGCATTTTCTTTTCGCACATAGCACTTTCTTTTCGCACATAGCACTTTTCATATCGCCTTATAGGCTTTTCAACACATCAAGGGGTACTCACACCACAATTATATTCAATTTTCACCACTCCCTCATTTCCACATATCACCATTCTTATAAGCAACTAGTAACATAAAACCATATATCAATACATTCTCATTCTCATACACTCACAACACATCAAACAACAAACATAATATTTCAATGTACTCTCTCATTCCACGTACACATTATCGTCAATCAAATTACATTATTCACCACTCATATATATTTTCAAATAAATCAAAGTCAGCATGAACCACAAAATTCATATAACAGTAAAACCACAAATACAGAAAGCATATATAGATAATACTAATTATTTACTTACCTCAACTTCACAACGCTTTTATCTACTCAATCGATAATTGTCAGTCGTTTCACCTTACCCCCATATCCTATAATAAGTTATACCACACATAATTAATATATCGAGAATATCGTAATTTCTTTTAAATATAATGTTGACTATCATTTGTACAATTCCTAATAATTCTTTAATATTTCATTTCTATCGAAATACAAATCTTTGTTTTTCCTCTTTATTAACATACCATTTATTAAATATAATTCTCGGAATATTTCTATGAATTTTCTATCAATTTCTCGCTATTATATTCTTTAATTGAACAATAATACGTATAATTGCGTATCTGGTTAACAATTCCGATGGAATTGTATAAAGTGGCTATAACAACATTCAAATCTAATAAATTTAATAATCTAATTAACCAACGATATCATTTTTTATATCCAATTTGATATTTAATTCGACACTATTTTAAATAGCCAAACTCGTAAAATCGTACCTCGGTTTCTCTCTTCCGTTTTCGGCCGAACAATTGCAATTTCCACTACTTGTATTGTGTGTGTGTGTAATGTGTATGTGTGTGTGGACAAAATAAGAGAGAAGAGAGTGAGGCGGTGGGGGGATGGCCCACCTCCCACTCTCAATTCTCTCTCTCTCTTCATATATATATGTATTTATTAATATATATATATAAATATTATTTATATATGTATAATATTAGTATTATTATTTTTTTATTTAATTAAATTTTTCTTAAAATACCCATTACGTCCCTCCTAAATTTCTTTAATTAATATAAATTGTCCCAAAATATTATGACGAACTCCAATTTAATCCGTTCAAGTTCTATTATATTCTAATTATGGCCCATAATTTATTTACCAATTAACTAAGTTTCATAAAAATTTACCAATTAATCTCCCATTATATATTATAATTTTTGGGGCGTCACATTTATAGTAGAAATAATATCATATCTTGTATTGTATTTTACATATATATTGTGTGTACAAATTTTACATTCTTATATATATTTTTTAAAAATAAAGTTATACATTAAACTTGTATATGTAAAATGCAACATATAATACAGATTAATTTATAACACAAAAATTCAAACTAATTTATTGTATGTGGGTCAAATAGTACACAAGCTCAACCAAAAAAAATGTACTTTTCAGAAGTGGCATTTTTTAGCCACTCAAATTTTAATTTTACAATAATCAAATAATAAATTAGAAAAAATAACACATTTGATCCAATTTGGCGGTACAAACATGTGACAATCCATTGTTCTTGCAAAATTGGCATTTTTCAGTATAAATGAGGCCAAATGTACTACTTTCCATCAATTATTGTTCAGATACAAAATTTAAATCGAAATAAATCAAAATAATACCATTCTCGAAACCCAAATTACAGAACGAAAAATTCATTTTTATTCATAGTTAGCGTATTCAGTCACCCCAAGAAATTGAAGGGATCAAATTTGTCCATCTAGCCGACAGAGAAAAAATGCAATATTCTGAATGTGGTACTATCTAAATAATTACATTATAAGTTATTTAAAACACACAAAATATCTTCATTTCTTTATGAAGAATGTTGATATCAGGAAAAATTATATTTTATGTCTTATACGTTAGTGTCTTTTTTTATGATTTTGATCTCATTATTTTTAAACTCATCACGTTGAATCCAATTACTTCAAGAAATTTACAATTCTATGGTCATCTGTCTTAATTCTGTTAAATTTTTTTATAAAAATAGCCTTAATTCTCTTCAAGACCTAAGGAGCTCATGACATGCGCACGTGTTGTTTCCGTTAAAAAAGGACCAAAATTACAAACTTTTCAAAATTATGAAATACAATTCGGTGAGTTGAAAAATAATAGGATCAAAGTTGCAAAAAGATTTTATTTGTGGAATGTAAAATGCAATTTTGATGATGTCATTATGTAAGCATCCAATAATTTCAAATTTCTCCATCAATCTCAATTATTGCCACATTAATGATAATTCCAGTAATAACTAAACACCTTTTGTTAGAGTCCCGAACACAACATGGCCTTCCTAAGATTCTATGTTCCCAAACAAGATAATGACCTCTCCCATGTTTAGGTGCAATGTCCGAATTTAGAACTCCTTTTTGTAGTTGATCATGTTCATACAGAGTTAAATACAATTTTTTGCATTTTCCTTCTTTACTTTTTTATTTAATATTTACTCATATATTTTTTTTTAATTCTTGCAATTTTAGAGTTCCTTTTTTTTTTTTTGGAGTTCGTCTTTTTTGTTAAAAAAAATACATGTGTATCTCATGTAACCTATTAAAATTGGGGCTATTGTTTCTATTAGCTCACTTTTTATCAGTATTTTCACCTTTTTAACTTTCTAGAGCAGCATTTGATGATGCAATTTTTTAATTTTAGCGATTTCATGAGTCTTTTTTTTTTTCACTCAGAGTTCACTCTTCTTGTTACTAGAGGTGAATCAAACTGCAACACTGGCAGGTGCCTTTGGTTGGTGTCCAATGCTTTCTTTGGACTTTTTTCTTCCTTCAAGAGAGGACATTTGAAAAAAGATGATTGAAGACCCCCGGAGGATGCACTTTAAAATCTTTCATCTTTATGGCCGGCGGATGACTGCCGAAAGGATCTCCCTCAAAAGGAGAATTAATACCTTTGTAGCTAGTCTCTATTCTCTTGAATAGTTAGGCTTAGTACACTAAGGAAGCTTGGATTAGAGATCAGAGTTCATCACGGCATTACATTAGACGGCATGAGAGGATTTTGACCCTCTTTCACCTGACGCCGAGAGGGCAGACCCAATTCAAGAAACCCGACGGAAGCTGAACTCAGAGATAGATCAAAAAAAATAAAAGACCAAAACTATTTTAAAAAATTAAAAAATAAAGATATTAATTACTAGGAACAAAAATTACATTTAACTCTATTCATATATATTGTACTTACTAACATATAGGGTTCTATGCCAATCCCCCGTGTAACAGACGGCTCCTTTCAAAATACAAAAAAAAAAGCTGATATATATAACTATCAACACATGTACGTACCTAATATATATATATATATATACCAACTCCATCAAATTAAAATAAGCGTATTGATTATTGACATTAATAATTAATTAAATTGCAAGTCAAAAATCAAACGTACAAATAAATAAAAGGATATATGTAAAATAATAAAGAAAAAAAATGATACCTTTTCCTAGCTATTCTCATCCAAGAAAATCATCACTTCACCCATTCCAAACATGCCATATTTATGCACGTGCCAAAATCCGCACGTCACACGTGTGACTTGCCGCTGTCGTTAACGGAGTTCCGATCATCAGGGCCTCCATGCACTAGTCCACACCACCGGCTGACCCTTCCAAGAAAGGAATATTCCGGCGGAATCTGAGCACTGTGCCATTGACCATCCCTCCTTGTACCTTCTTAACAAGGAGCGGGCATCATCACACACCTCCTCACTAAATGGCACCGGGCTGAAGCCGGCGGCATGCAGGCGGTATGACCACCGCGCGGCCGTCTCCCGCCTCTCCATGGACTCGGCTGACGGGCAGGCAACCAGGTCTACAATGGTGCGACCCGCTGCTCGTTCCAGCATAAGCCGCTCATTGCTTGTCCTTGGAAAGCTCTCATCCAATGCTTCAAAGTAAACCCTAAACCATCTCAGACATTCTTGAAAACCCCTGACGAATTCGAACCCATCAATTCCGACGTCAAGATCAGCTTCTTCCTCAACCACGGTGAGAATCCTGGGCCGCAGACTCCTAAAAGCGGACATTAAGAAATCCCGACGATTACCCGCCGCCGTTACAGAATGAAAGGCGCCCACACAATTAATAGCGAGCGCTTCGTCTTCGTTGATCTCCAATTCTGCTAAATTCAACTGCGACAAATCACCCGCATGGTGTACAACGTTGAACTTAAACGGGACGCCCATGAGCCGAGCAAATTTCTCCATCCTGTTGCCTATCTCTTTCATGACCTTTTGCACCACCGTCGCACCTCCGGAAGCGCCACCAGCCACAACGGTGGTGAGCCTCAGATGCGGGGTCTCGTCTGCCCGCGTGGCGATGGCTTCAAGCAAAGTAGGCCACTGCGTGCAGTATGTGTTGCTGATCTCAATTATATGGAGCTTGCTTTCACCTTCAAAAGCCTCCATGATTGCACCATTACAAGCAACGTGCCCGAACATAGTCCAGGGGCTAACTTCTTGAAATTTGAGCACCATTTTCCTCGTAGACTCGAAAGAACAAGTCTGTTCTGATGCAGACATCATCGTCCGGTAAGTTCTTTCACCGGAATCCGTCATACGGCTGAAAAGCGCCTGGAGGAAATAAGAAGCAAGCTTTTGATCGACATCACCATAAGGCGAGCTCATCTCATTCAGCATCCAAATGAGCTGTTGGACGCGAGCACTGTTTCTATCAGCTATAGCTTTAGCAGTTTCGAGAAGAATGTCAGAAGCCCACTGGCTCTTTTGGCCAGAAAGCGCGGCGGCGAATTCCACGTCCATCGGAGATATGGAAAATTGCTCGGCAGATTGATCATATCCATGGTGGTGAGTCGTAGAGGCGCTGCCGGTGGGGGTAGGGGTGTTTGAGAGTACCTGCTGCTGGTGATGATGGTAACTAGGATTGTAGTGCTTGGACGAGGAAGAAGAGGAGAAGCCTTCTTCATGATCCATATTGTAAAAATTGAAGCATTCTTCGTCTTCTAATTGGTGGTAAGAATTAGGGTTTTGTCTGGATGATCTGGAGCTGCTGGAAGTTCTGCTGGAGTTGAAGGAGTGATCAGATTGGAGACTGACTAGTCTGAACAAAGTATCCATATTCTAATACTACTCAAAATTAGACCCACACATCAAACATAGATTTCAACCTTTCTCTGTGTGTGATTAGATTTGTGTTGGCATATTGTTGGAGTGGCTACAGGTGGAGTAGTTCCTGGTGCTTTTAAGTACTGTAGTTTGGGGTTTTCTGTGTGAATTGAACTAAGTGGTGAGAATCTTGAAACTTGGAAGTTTTTCTAGCTAGCTAGCCCACCTAGGAATTAGACCCTTTTTCTTTTTTGTAATGCTCTTTTTTTATGAAGATCAGGGTTTTTTTTTTGGAGGAAATAAGGAGGAAGGGATGAGTAGAATTGACACTGCTGGTCGTTACATGGAAATTGGCAGAGACTAGACATTATTGTTTGAGACTTAGAAAGAATTGCCTGACAAAGGATGTAGATAGAGAAAGATAAAGGTCCAGTCCAAGTACATCATCAAAATGCCTATACCCTCCACCAATACAATGATCTGGTACGTAGTCAAATCCTTAAATCTTTCAGGAAGGATGATGTTGGATAACGTGGATTTATAACGTTTGATTCAGTTAACATCGAGATTTAACATGTTTACCATATCAGTTGAGGCCATATAAATGACTAAGTTAAAAGGATGTTCGGCTAAATTTATTTAATTTGGTAGTTTATATACATATATATATATATATTATATGTTGTTTTTAAAATTTATAAAATATATTTTTAGAATAAAATGATCGAGTTAGTAATATTTTATTAACTCTAAATTTATACTTAATTTAAAAGAATTTGCTACAAAAGCTTATTATAAGCTCTATTCTCGAAATTGTATTAAAAGCCCTATTCCTAAAAAGCTTATCAAATAATTTGTAGTATTTTATAAATTCTCAAGCATCTTATAAGTCGTTTTAAAAAATTAGTAAAATATTTTTTTAGACCCATAAAATAAGGATAGAATTTATTTTGGTATCACAACTATTGCAAGTGACGTTTTTAGTCTCATAAAATTCAAAATCACGTCTTTTTAGTCCCATAAATATAATTTTAGGCCTTTTGAGTCCCAAAAAATTACCACACCTTTTTAGTATCAAACAACGCCTTTTAGTCTAAAAAATTACAATGCACGTGATTATTTGAAATTAAAAATACATTAGTATGAATTTTATGAGACTAAAGACATCACCTATCATAATTATGGTATCAAAATAAATTTTATCCTTATTTTGGGATTAAAAAAAAATTGCCTTCTAAAAAAAAGGCACTCAAAGAGTACCCTCTAAATAATGTTTAAAGTAGTTTGACTGGGTCTAATCTTCTATTCAATAAAAGAAATGAAATGGGTATGGTGGGATTAGCTTTTGAGACAGCTTTATGCAAGTAGGCTTGATCTATGGTTTGTGAGGTGAGGTGTGTGTGTGGATTGTAAGAAAGAGAGGGAGTAGTAGTGGGAGCAGGCGTGACGAATTGATGGGAATTGGGAGAGAAAGAGACATGAAAAAAGCTGCCGGCATGGCATGCACACACTACGGCCCTTTCACTCACATTTTTTGCCTCCCAATCCCTCTCCAATCTCTGCCAACAATTCCCTACTTTTGCTTCTTTTCTTATTTTTATACTTAGTACAAAATTCCATACGTATATTCCATCATGGTATTTGTCCTAAAAGTTGTTGTCACATTACTACATTCATGTCCATTTCCTAAATCTGGGGCGTGCTCTTAGTACCTTTTTCTCCCACCCATCCCCATTCTTGTTTACGTTTCCATAATGCTACATAGTACGTAAAGCATTTTTCTAGATTGCAGATAGCCAGTTTACATGCATAGCAAAGTAGTTGAGATGATGTCTTTCCACTTAGTCAGAATCCCAATATCTCAATTAGGCCTGGAGGTTTATTCTTGATTGGAGGCACCATGTGTCTTTGTTTATGTAGCCAACGCTTCATGCGCTATGTGGGGCATCCGACTAACATGGTCTGGTGTGAATGCCATCAA
Organism: Sesamum indicum; assembly: GCF_000512975.1. Taxonomy (NCBI): domain Eukaryota; kingdom Viridiplantae; phylum Streptophyta; class Magnoliopsida; order Lamiales; family Pedaliaceae; genus Sesamum; species Sesamum indicum. The sequence continues at coordinate 16,563,159 of NC_026147.1, forward strand.
GTCGACCTGTGAGAACTCTTTAGTTTTGATTGGGGGACCTTGGGCCTATAACTCATGGACTTGAGCATTCTTCATTCTTGAATTAGGCTACTTGAATCTCTTTAAGTCGATTCGATTTTTAAAGACACTGATGGCTAATTTTTAATATATATATATATATATATATATTTGTATTTTAGGATGTTTGATATGGAATCTATTTCAGAATTTACAAATATATTTGACTAGTTTTAAATTTTTCATCTGATGATTTATGTAATTTAAACTGTATTCCATAATAAATAAATAAATACCTCATCTAAATTAAAATCTTTGACATAAAGCAAACATTGGAAAATCCAAATTTCAAAAGTGAACAGCATACTATACACACACTTTTGATTTCCCAAGAAACAAGGACGTGCTTTAATGTTGTCTCCTTGATTAGCAAACACCACGCGGATTTGTGGATTGGCTTCTCCTTCCTTTTATATCCTAGTTTTGCTTTCTATGAAACTTTTTTTTATTTCATCAACGTATAAAAATTTAATTTAAATGTACAAAGACAAATACATGTATATATATATATATATATTAGAACTCACGGAAATTTTTTATCTCATTAATTAACCACCTCAATCCCATTAGTATACAAACATTTAATTTTAATGAAAAATTTTTACTCAAATCAGATTGGGTCGAACTAAAATAATCATAAAGTGTGATACACATGTCATGTAATTGATCATTTTCCCTTAATTATATTTCAATCATATTACATCACTAAGTTAAGTATTATAACTCAGCTCGCTACCGTCAACTTATAACCAGACTACAAAAATGACGCAATATTAATTATCTTCAATAAAATTTTAAATTTTTATAGGATTCAAATAAAAAATTAATAATTTAACCACCAAATAACGAGGCGGCCTAAATAATTGAATTCTTACATAAATGTGAAAACCAAGAATTTGAAGACAAATTAGTTAATTGATGAAATGATTGGGAAATTTTGCTGGTTTGGACAGACGTTGTCGTTTTCCGAGAAATGGAGTAGAATTATAGGTGTGGGTGTACGTAGTTAGTTTGTTGATGGAGACAAAGTGTGGATAGATAGATATATGGAGAAATAGATGACAAAGGGACAATACCTCCCATTCATAATTTCATCACTCACTTCAGTTTCATTGCAATATCGGCTGCTCCATATTCCTAAGAATTGGCTTTAAGGATGTCAAGACATACACGACGCAAGCACAATTTTTCTTGACGAGTCTACAAATATTAATAAATAATGTGAAAAATAATATCAATATATACTAAATGATAATAAATTTTATCAATCTTTTTATAAATTTATTAGTGATAAAAAAAAATGCTATTCAAAAATCTTCACAAATTGGTAATTTATAATGATGAAAAGCTTATACATAAAATTATATTAAGTTATATATTATTGTACATATTCACTTATTTAATTAATTATAATTTTATTAGATAAATTATGGTTCTAAAAATTTTATTTTCACAAAATATTAAAATTAAAAAATATATATTTTTTTTTAAAACATAATAAATATTTGCAATGGATTTTGGGACGACAACCATTCACATATTACATTAGAATATTTTGGGACGGAAATTACGATCAATTCTGTCCCAAATTTCATCATAAATGCATTTTAAATCTCAAAATAATTTAGAACGATTTCCAAAGATATTTCCATCACAAAATATATGTCACAATTTCTCTGACAAACTTTTGTCCAAATTTTTCAATGATAATATATAAATTTTTCTGCTCAAAATCCATCAAAAGCCCTCAGTCCGTCCTTCCCAAATTCCATCTCAAATAAAACATTAATGTTTCGTCCGACAGCAATAACATACTGTCGGATAAAAAGTTACAAATATTCCAATAAAATACTAGTTAATTGGAATTTCATAAAAATATTTTTTGAAGTTCCATTTACCTGACGATATTCCTTTTACCCCAAAATCATCAGAATTGCTGTTGAAAACTTTATTAGGATCAAGTAATTAGTTATTTCTTGTATATAATTTCTTTAAATACTTTATAAATATTACATATTAGTTTTATTCTAAATAAAAAATTTAAAATGTAATCCTTTTTACAAAATTGAAAATTTAATGAATTATTACCTTAACTTTTGTCAAAATAATATATAAGTACATGTATTCATACTATTTGAATATCGACATAAATATATAATAGATATTCTCTTTGTTAATTGTAATGACAATTTTTAGTTGTATAATGTACAATATCTTATTTATATTTTTTAGTACATATAATATCAATAAAAATTTTACATTTATTTAATTATAATAAGTTATTATTAAGTAATCAAATATTTTCTCTTCTTCAAATAAAACCATCATCCACTATTATAGCTAAAATGAAACTTAAATCCATGTAAATATATAAGTGTACTACAAAATTTTAAGCATATGTCATTAATTTACTAAAAATAAAATGGAATGTGAACAAAATGATGAGGATATTTCTATCTTATGAAATATTATTAGTTTTATAAAGCATATAAAAGGTTTTTAAAAAGTTGTGTGAAATTAACTTTTTTTTAAAAGTTTATACGATCGAAAATATCTTATTTCAAAATTTTATAAGTTTTTTTAAAAAATTATTTGAAACTTAATTTTCAAACATCTTATAGAATATTTTAATAAGCTTATAAGCTCAGCTAAACACCCTCTCAGTACTCTCGGGTTCAAAATCTTATATTGGTGGCTCACGATATGTGCAGTGGCCGAGCAAGACTAGACCGTTGGGTTAGGTTGGCCTAGGCTCACTTGGGACCGGGCTGGTCCCAAGTATTGAAACCTTGGACCAGCCTACATACCGGTGACCCAGGACCACCTGGTCCTGAGCTGGGCCTGTTGGACCAATTTTTTATAAAAACTAGTCGTCGTGGCACGCTATCTTTACGTGCATATAATAAATAATTATTTATATTATAAATAAGAATAAGATATATAAACCAAAACATCACATTTTAGAAAAAAATAAATAAATAAAACTAAATTAGAAATCTTATCAACATAAAGAAAAAATGGTGTGAATGCAATTTTCATATTATTATAGATAAATAGTGTATATAGATGATAAGAATAATTTGAGTAAGGATAGTTGAAAATACATAAGAATATTTTTAGTAATTTAAGAAATTAGTATAGCGGTGTAAGTAACCGCTATTTGTGAGTGAAAATGATTTTACATACTATAGATATTATGAATAAATATATATATATATATATACCAACAAATCATATTTTTCTTTTAAAAAGAAAGAAATTAGCAACAAATAAAAAAATAGCAACAAAGAAAAAAATATCAACGCAGGGTATTATTGACATAACAATAAACTGATGTTGGGATGACGTAACTGCCGTTTGTGAGAGAAAAGGCATTTTCTTTTATATAGTATAGATAATGCATGGCATATAAATTTCATTTTATTCTCCTAAACTAACTACTCTAGTACCTTTTTTATACTTTTGAAACTCTAAAAATTATTATCTTTATTGTTCTCCTTCTAAATCATAATACTCTTTATTTATTTTTTCAAAGTTTATTTTAAATCCTCTTTTAATTTGTTATTATCTAAGTTTATTACTATAAGCTTGTTCGTCAAATTATTATTTAAATTTATTATATAATCTTAATATTTATTTTTTCTAGTTATGATATTATTTATTTTATTTCATAATACAACCATAAATTTAATTAATTATTAAAAAAAACCTCTAGAGAAAAGTAAAATAGGCACAATCAGAGCTGATCCAGTTGTAGTCCGAACCTAATCGTAGCAGTTAATGGATTGTGCCTAAATTTATAAATAAACTCAATTGAAGTTCATTTAAAGACCCAAGACCACCTCAAAATCAATTATGAACAGTAATAAACCGATTCTAAACCAAAATTTTATGAACTAATCCGTGCTGGTACTGAGCGGCCTAGAGCGACACAACCCATTGGGTTGTGCACCTTGAGGTGGCTCTTGAGATTTTGGTGGATTAAGGATTGAAATATGGGATTAGTTTTTCAGTTCTCCGAAAAGTGCACTTTTCTCTAAACGTTCATTTAATATTTTCAGCTAAACACCCTATATTTTAGCAGTAAGTTGATTCCAATGTGTCTACAAACAAGTTTTAAATACACGATAATGATCTGCAAAAATATAAATCATAATGCACTATGATCAGTACATGAACGAAAAGATAAAAATTCAACTTTATATCCACTTTTTCTGGACAGGAAAGATGTTAACAAATGTCCCACTTATAAAGACTATCTCTATTATTTATCTATTACTAATATAATCCATATAAAGCAACTCCAGTATGCAGCGAGCCATAACGGACATGTTAGACTACTAGTCATAGCATTTAAGGTCCCACCGTCGAATCAGGTTCGCATGCACTACACCTGAAAAGTTCAACTAATAATTGCACGAAAAGCAGAGTAGAACTAAAACGCGACATAAGATAGCATTGTCTCAGTTTTGTAGCATAAATGTTGAAACACAACACAGGCAGCATGCTTCTTCATCTTTTCACCATCCAAACTACAGATTGATTAATCAATCAACTACATGATGAAAATTAAAAATTCAAACTCCATACGATGTATTTGTTTAACTTAAAACAGATACAGATTGATAAATCGAATTTATATTTTTCTTTGATTCACAACTTACACTAATGTGCATTACAGAGGTGCAGTGGATTATTTGTTGGTAGTTGATTGATCAATCAACTACGGGCTCCAACTGACCACCAACTGATTTACTTTTGGATGAATGATTAATCAGTCAAATGGCTGGGTAACAGTGTGAACAAGGAGATGAGGGATTTCCTCACCAAACATGAGCGTCTGCTATATAATGGTTGCTGCAAGAACTAGAACTGGAAATTATGCCTCCAGATAACCGTTTCTTTCCAAGTAGGAAATAACTTTTTCAGCCAGGACAGTTGGAGAATCACAAACCCCTTCACGTTGATGCAATACTATCTGGAAAAGTGAAGAGCATTGGAGGTTTGTGTTATGAAAACCAAAATGTAAAAGATAATAGATGGGAAGGAGATGATGGGATGACCACATCCGTAGTTATCTTGAGAAGGCGTTATACGTCAAAAAGGGTTGTCTTTCTCGACAGTACCCATTGACAACACCTAGATGAAACAAACCTTTTCGCCACAATTGAACTGAATAAAATATAACATGTTGGGGACTCAAAATCAAGGTAATGCTATTAGTTTCAAGAGCAGTTGGTATCTCTTGTATCATGGGCATGCATGAATAAGTTGGAGCAAGTACATGATATTTCTCGATGCCCAATAGAAATGCATACCTCACAGTTTAATGGTGGCTCATATGGATCATCAACACCAGTGAAACCTGTAAAACACAAGCAAAACCAATCAGGTCTTTTGAATGGAAAATGCAGGTGCATCGCATAGCTACAAAGAGAAGAGAGCAAGAAGTGTATGCTTCTTTAGGTTCTCAAATACGGATTGTATGTACCACATCCCAGAACAGAATTGATGACAACTGCAGGAAAGACCATCCAATGGCATACTACAGGAAGAGATCACCATAAAAACATATGAAACGATTTCAGTACGTGCTCTATCTTTCCAGAAAGGAGTAGAAGAAGAGAATCTATTTTAGCCGCCTAGCGATAGGTATCCCAGATACTGGCTGCTAGATCATGAATGCAAATAGAGTCTCCCTAGCAATATGTATCTAAGACACTGGCTGCTGGATTATGAATGCAAATAGACAAGAAGAGAACAACCAGGTTTTAGAATCTCAATGACCACATTCGCTATGTAAAGCACCTTTGATTTTTCCAGCTCGTGCAAGTTTGTACAATCCCTTAGGATCCCTTTCCTCACAAATTTGTAAAGGCACATCCATATACACCTGCATATTTCAACAAGCTTTTAATTTGAGAACTATACTTGCCAACATGAATAGAGGCATAAAGCACCAAACAAATTTCCAAGCACAGAGCCATAACCTCAATAAAGTCTCCTTCAGGCAGTAAAGCTCGGCAAGCATCTCTCTCCTTCCTGAAGGGAGATATTAAACTTGCGATGCAAATGACTCCAGAATCTGCAAAGAGCTTTGCCACTTCTCCTGTATAACATAAATTAAGCTGATATAACTCTGAACTGTGACATATCAAAAGACTTCGAGTAGAATGATCAACTCATAATTGAGGCAAGAAACCAACCTATCCTTCTTATGTTCTCTGCTCTATCATCAGCTTTAAAACTAAGATCCCGATTCAGACCATGCCTGCAGTTGTCCCCATCAAGGATATAGGTCAGCTTTCCCCTGGCATGTAAGGCACAACTCAAAGCACATGCCAAAGTGCTCTTTCCTGAAGAAGTCATGGTAGAAAACACCGAAACAAAGTCACGAACAATGATGAAATTAAGAGAAGAAGTAGCTAAGACCAACGAGGACTATTAGAAGGAAACATTAAATTAATCAATTTTCTTATTTCTCCTCTTTTGTGATTTCAAGATTCCCTTTTGAGATTTCAAGATGATTCTATGGGGAATCACAAGGAATAAGATGCAGCATCTCACCTATTGCAGTGAAGGCAACAGTAGTCCAATATTTCGCCTCAAAAACTACACACCTAACTCAGAGACAAAGAATACCATAAGAATCTGTCTTTCCTCATCTTGAAAGACACCACTTTGCATATTCAAGACCAATCATATGCCCTCTTTATAAATTTTAATAAACCCAAAAGCAATCATCAAAAAAAATACAAAAAGATAGTTCATGGGCATGGTTTCAAAAGGGTTCTTGTGGTATCCCAAAGTTTAGTGCTTTGCTAACAATTTCCTCTTCATAACATAGCATTGATCATGAAGTTTCTCAACACTCAAGCAGACTACTCCCAATCAGTCATACCATATTCTTCCATAGTGTAGAATCTATGATCTGTAACCACCTCTAGATCACATATAAATATCAATTATAATCACAACCCACAGCAACACTCAATCATGAGTGAAGGCACAAGTAAATACAATTAGAGTCAACTTAAGAGTTCCAGTGGCTTCACAAACCTGATCCACTTAATCCAGTGATCCAAATAACACAACCCTTCTGATTAAGCAACTCCTCCCTGTCGCTCTTTTCTACAGAACACTTGTGCCACACAATATTCGATGAATTTCCAACTGTAGACATCCGAAGCCTACTTTCCCCTAGTTAAACAATTCATCACACACGTTAGATATCTAAAGCAAT
>NC_026147.1:16570472-16599881 GCF_000512975.1 Sesamum indicum
AATGAAGAAAGGAAAGCAATAACGCAGCGGAATATAATGAACTACCGGAAAAACCACCGCAATCGTTGCTGAGAACATCGCCAGCGGAACTACTTCGAGCTTGCTTTCCCTTGCTGTTGGCGGAAGCTTCCATTGCCTTAATTGGCTGCAAGAAGCTCGATCTCGCAGCACCACCACAAATCTCCAGCTTCTTACCTCTACTCCTAAACGCGGCCGCCTTGGAAGGCGTCGACTTGGCGTGTACAGCATCGAAGAAGTCTAACACCGAGGATTTACACAAACCCGGCGTTTGATTACCAAGCGCCGCCATTCTTTTCACTCCTCAAATTCCCAATAACAATATTACCAACTATCCACTTCCTTCACCCCCAAAAACGAGTTTTAAAAAAAAATCATATAAATTGAAATCAAAGAAAAAAAAGATTCCCTCCAATTTATTGCGACAATGCAGCATAGAATTGAATGTGAGGCCCGCTCAGATTGATGGAAATGCCTATTTCATCAGTCACAAACTCCTCGTCTAAATTTCGAAATCCCGCGAATGGTTTCGCAGTATATATAGCATGAAATCGGATTATCACTCAAAGGAGGAAAAAATGGTAAAAATTAAAAACTAGAAGAAAATTGATGATAATGATGTTAAATGTGGGTGCAAGACACATAGGTATCCCACCAGATGCGCCAGAGCGATACTCTCATGCCTCGCCGATTCAAATCATTGGCCTTATTTATCTCCACTTCCACTGTTAAATTTTGTTTTGTCTTTTGATAGATGCATTATAATTACATTAATATTTTAATAAATTAAATAAATATATAGACTCGATTACTATATCAATATAAGGATAACTATATATTTTTTTTATGAAATTTGATCTAATTACACATAAATCTTTATAATTTAGTAAATTATATCTAGCACCCTTTAAAATTTGTTTTAACCTATCAAATAAGTCAATACATTAGTTAAAAAATCACTGAATTTGCTTATATTAAAAAAAAATGAATAATTCCCTGATTTACTTAAAACTAACTTATTGCTGGTTAAACATTTTTTTTCGAACTAAATTATCCTTATAATAGTGAAAATATACGTCATCATATGCATTAACGAGTGAAAACGTACAGTAATAATTTAATTATAAAAAGTTTTATTTGATGTAAATAAATATTTTTTTTATTTTTTTTTTGTATCAGCAAATCACTATAAAAAAAATAAGATTAGTGACAAAAAAAATTAGGTGACAGTTTTAATGTTATCACTAATTATATTTATTTAGTGACAAAAATATTTATGATCAAATTACCTTAATATATTTTCACGCGTTAATGCATGTGAGAGGTATATTTTCACTGTTATAAGGGTAGCTTAGACGAAAAAAAAAAAAGAATTATTTAACCTACAATAAGTCAGTAATAAATCATCGAGTGCAAATATCAATTTTCATTCAATTTTTTTATTAGAGGATGTTTGGGTAAGCTTATAAGCTTCTCAAAGCATCTCATAAGATGTTTGAGAGCTTGTAAGCTCTAAATATTTATTTGGCTATTATTTTTTTAAAGAACTTATAAGACTTCAAAATAAGATGTTTTGGGTCTTATTAGCTTTTTAAAAAAAAGTTAAATTTTCTACCTTTTTTTTATAAGATCTTATAAGTTATATAAAAATAAGTATAAAACAAAAATATTCCCAACTTATACAGTTACACACACACTCCTCACTCTCTCTCTCTAAAAAAACACACACACATACTCTCTAGCCTTGAGAGAATTTTTTTTGCTATTTTATTTAATTTTCTAATATTCGAAAAAGATAAAAATACTTATTATTTAATAAAAAATTATTATAGTTAAATAACATAAGATTGATATTGATATTATATATACTGAAAAATATAAATTCAAGACATTATAAATTATTATTCGACTATAATAATGTATATTCAAACTATACCCATTTTTATATTTTGACATCTAATTTTTTTTCTTTTTGTCAATTTACCATGTCAACTATATGAAATTTGCACTTTGCCGTATATGAGGAGTTTTTTTGATAGAAAAGCATCACATGCTGTGCAAATATGAAATTATCACATCACATAACCCTTAAATATGACATATGCACTGCATATGATTTTTCAGTTCATCTACAAGGGCATTTTCGTCAATTCACCACAAGAAATAAATAAAAACTTAACGGATTTGACTATTATTAAACGATCGTTAAAAATCAGGAGGTATTGGTAATTTTCAAGGATGTCGTTGTAATCTATCCTTTTATTAAATGTGACATCGATTAATAAATGCTATATGATAAAATTAATATTGAAAAAATTAAGCCCATTAATTACCACTATATATATTTACTACAATTTTCAGTCAAGTTTGATTTGTAAAAGACGTGCACCACAAGCGATGCAAAAATGAAGTGTCAATGTCACCTCCTTTAATTTGCACTTAATTAATCATGAAATATTGCAAGACCAATGTCAACAACTTTTTCTTAATACATATATACATATATTGGGCGGCTTCGATTCTGAGCAATTTTTAAGAGTAATATAAATTAGCAATTTTCATGTAAGTGGAGAAATAATTAAACTAAAAAATCATTAAAAATTAAAGTGATTATTTCTTGCTAATTCAACTAATAAAATGTAGGTAGAAGGAGAATAGTACTAATAAAAACAACCCTTAAATAATGCTCCCACTAGATAATATAATATTTTAATTCATACACAATAAATAAACTTGCATGATTGTCAAGCAAAAAAAAAACAACAATTTAATTTATAGTTTTCTAGATTATAGTAATAGATAATATAGCAAAAAAAGATCTGAAATATTAAGTATGCGAAACTGCAAATTATTAGGGTTAAAAATTTTAAATTATTTAAAAATCCTAATATCAATTGTAGACGCGTAATTTTAAAAATAAATTAAAAAGTATAAATTTGAGTTACATTATTATAATGAGGATAAAATAGTTTAAATATATTTTTTTTTTTAAAAAAAAATGCCAAAGCACTCTACGGAAACTAAACTCTGTAAATCACGAGCCGGGCCAAACACTTACGGAAACTAAACTCTCTACATCTTTTATTTTTATTCAGCAAAATTCGCATACTAAAATATTCAAATGCTAACATTTATTTTGCATATTCCCTTTTATAAAAGCCCGTCATTTTGGATGGAATTAATTGGAGCAGAGCATTGTTTATCCATCACATTATTATTATTATTATTATTAAAATAATTGGAAGTGATAGAAAGTTCGGATAGATCCTAAATACGTACTTATATTCAGCGACGCTGATTGATTGATCTGAATAGTTATACTTATTATATAATTAATTCGATTCCATCGAAATTGATTAATCTGAATAAAACTTTCTCCGCACATAGACAATGTGTTACCAATAAATAGAATGAAGGTGAGGCAGCAGCAGAAGGAGAAGAAGCTACTACTGCATATATAAACAAACTAACTCTTTACTGGACAAAACATGCAATGTAGATGAGCTACGACTGTGAGCTACTGCGCTTCTGAAAAGCTTCATCCTTCTTTATTATCAAAATACCCTCATTCCCACACACACTCTTCTCTAACTCCATAGACCCTTTTCTCTCCCACTTCTTCTTCTGCAAACCCAAAGCACTCTTCAATCCGCTCATCAATCTCTGACCAAACCTTTTCCCCACGCTCCGGCTCCCGTCTTCCGCCCTGCCTTTCCTGCTCACGTCTCTATAACTCAACGAAGAGACAGAACCCATCTGCCCCCTTTCGATCTTGTTGCTCGACTCAGAGCTGAGCCGGAAGCTTGCGGATCGTCCCGACTCGATTCTGTTCCTGATACTCTCTGATTCGCTTAAGACTTTTCTCATTCCACTCAGCTCCTTCTCCAGCGTCTGGATGCGCGAGTTTGTCGCGCTCATGATGGCCTTGATCTGCGCTACTTGCCGGAGGGCTGCGTCCCGCTCCAGGATGGCGCCTAGGGTAACGGCGTCGTGTTTCTCGTGCTTGCTCTGGTGGATGCGGCGATCGGCTGCGGAGATGATGGAGTGGCGAGTGTTTAGCTGCTCGACGAACATGGCTTGGACGACGAACCTCATCGGCATTCTGGGGTTCTGGACTGCGTGCATCAGGAGTTGGGGGGATAGTATGCTGCAATCTACGTAGTTGCACATTTGGATTTTCTCATCTTCGGACACTTTTGCAATGTTTTCCTGCACAGTGAGCATTACATGTGAGCAAAGCTTAATAGTTGCATCTTTCCGGATCATATGTATTTTTGTTCTATAATTTAGATAATATAAGGTTTTCATTCTTTAATTTTTCATAATAGTATTTTGATTTTGGTTTTATATCTTTTTAATTTTTTGATATTTCAATGCTTTTGTTCATTGGAGTTTACGACTACCGTAATTAATTGTTATTATGAAAAAAATAGCTATAATAAATAATTATTGACAATAATTAAAAGACATGAATGTTTTTGCCATGGTAAATAAAGTAACTTTTCACATTTATTTTATTTAGCTACAACTTTTAGTCAATAACAGTAAAATGTGTAATTTTTTTTCTTGTCTTACATATTAATAATTGTACTAACAATTAATTGCTAACTATTAATCGTTAATAATTTGACAGCTTTTTAGTACAATGAGGTGTCAAGTATTTTAAAATCTCAATGTTATCACTCGAACAACATTGTTGCTATGACATTATTTGATTTAATATACGACCAAAATTCTATGTCATCAATATTATAGTACTTGCATGCATTAATAAAAGAGATAATTACACTCTCCTCTCATGAGATTTAGTATAATTACACGTAAATTTTTTATAGTTCAAAAATATTATATCTAGCACCCCTTATGTTTGTTCTATCTAACAATTAAATTCCTCCATTAGTCAAAATTCATTTAAGTTGTTGATATTAACAAAAAGAATAAAAAATAAATCTATATTTACCACCGAATGATTTATTGCAGGCCATATGAATTTTTTAATGATCAAATAACTCTCATACGTTTTCATGCATTAATGTATGTAAAGATGGTATCTCTTCATTGTTAGAAGAATAGTTTAGTTGGAAAAAAATTATTTAATTTGCAATAAGTCAGTAATAAATCAATCGATAATAAATATCAATTTTCATTCAAATTTTTGTTAATATCAGTCAATTTTGACTAATGTAGGAACTTATTTAATTTATTAGATGGAATCAAACTTTAGAAGTATTAAATCTAATTTTTCAAACCACATGAAGTTTAAGTGTAATTACACCAAACCTTAGGAGATGAGAGTGTAATTATCCCTTAATAAATAATAAGTAAATTACAATGGACTTGCTAGATATGTGTCATAATTATAATTATTCATGCTATGTTTAAAATACTTTAAATACATTTATGGTATTAATAGTCGTTTAACAAATTCATAACAACCTAGATGTAAGAGATATCTGTTAGATGGTCCATAATTTTAAATAAATATTTATAATTTTTTAAATAACAACAAAAAAATATCTTGAATTATAATAAAACTTAAGAAAGTTGATTGTAATTTAACTTAAAACAATCCTTATACTTCAATTATAAATCAAAATTGAAAAACGGACATAGCCATACCTTGAGATAAATGTCAATGATTCTGTAAAGAAGGTCGTGACAGTCCGTCAACCGTTGACTCGCTGACTGCAAAACCACCTGTAAATCCCCAACAGGCACACTCTTCACGTCGTCCAAGCAGCTCACCTCGCCGTCGGCTCCCGCCGCCACACTCAACGCCTCAATGCACCTGCTGACACACGACGCCCCCGAGTACGCTTCCGTCTTCTGCTGCAAGCTCTCTTCCCCAGCCGTACCGCCAGTCTCCGTCATGCCGAGCAACTCCGCCGCCGTGCGAAGCGCCGCGATGTTGAACGGCGTTATAGCGACGTGGTTTCCGTAACAGAAATCCGTTACCAAGGAGAAGGTTTGAGCCGTTATATTCAACGGCGGAGAGAGGGTTATTTCGGGGAATTCACTCAGCTGCCGTTTCAAGTAAGCACTCCTCGCTATCAATGCCTCCTGTGAAATACAGTAAATGCAACATTACTTTTCATTTATACCGAAAACAACCCTTCATTGCACACTTATTTAGGTTAACGAACTAACGATAGAGATTTAAATATTTATTGCAGGAATTTTATCAACATATTTCTTAGAAAATACATAACTGAAAATTCAGGGGGAAAAAAAAAGAGATGAAAGTTATCTAAATTCGGCCCGCGTGGCATTTTTCTTATATAGATCGAGTGTGAAAATTCAAATAACTTCAATCATATCATAGCAGTTGTCTAACCCTGTATTTGCTCGTTTCAATTCGATCTGTATAAGAATTTTTTTAAAATTACAAAGATTAAAATTGAAAATTTGTAAGCAGAGAAACCTACATTATGCTGGTTTGGCATAATTTACATTACCTATGATTTTCAGACGTAATTCATGTGAGAAAAATTTATTTTAATATGTAAAGAAATAATTTTGGGTTGAATTAAATTGCATTTTTGCATCCTATAAATTACTAAAAATGCTAATTTCTAAATAATCTTGGTGAAACATGGTGGTGGGGGGGGGGGGGGCATTGGTTTTGTCACTTTAGCCGTACATGACAGTGGCCCTCTAATGTACGTACAGGTAAAACAAGAAATCAAAAATCATTTCATGATGAGAAATTAAAATACACTTCAGATTTAAAAATAAAAAAATTAAATTTAAATCAAGAGAGAATGATCACGAAAGAAAGAAAATAAATAAATACCTTGTGAAGGTGGAAAGAGGAGTTGTGGACATGTATAACGACGTCTGGATCATGGCTGAGGCTGAGGGAAATTAAGATCGTAGTGTCAGGGAAAGATGAAGAGATCTGGAATAAAGTAGAAGAAGAAGAAGAAGGGTTGTACGTACCATGATTTGAGTTGGGTTTGATTGGGTGTGGTGGGTTCGAGGGAGGGCATGGTGGAAGATGAAGATGAATATGATGATGAATGTTGATCTTCTTCTTCATAGATAGTTCCCACAATTCCCAGTTCATTCCACCCTCTCACACCCAATTCCATCTTCTTCTCTCTTCCCTTCCCTTCACAAAATCCTCCTCCTTGGGTGTTGGGTTTTAATAATAAATGGTGTTGATATAGTTTCCTTTGTAGGGTGGGGAGTGAAGAAGAAATTCCCTGTTTGGTTTTGATTCTGGTGTTGGTGCATTAACTGTGTGCATGTGGAGAATCATAAATGTTACCCCCACCCCACCCTTTATTCAATTCATTCCTTTCCTCTCCTCTCAATTTAAATCCTCTCAACATCAAATTTAAATTCACTGTTTGTTTTAGTTTCAAATATTTTATGAGATGTTCAAATTTTAACAACTAAGAGATTGATTTTATAAAATAAAAATATATATATATTATGAATTTATAAGCTTTTCATGAATTTTGATATTCTTCTTTTGGAAAAATGAGCTCGTAATGTCCAAAATGAGATTTTTAAAACTATTCCAAGTTATTTTTCTATTTTAACAAATTCCTCCAATTATTGCAAAATTCAATGACCAACATTTATAAATTTCATAATTTTTATTTTATTTCTATATTTCAAAAATTGAGATAAAATTTAGTATTTTATAGACACGTGAATTTATAAATTATTTCTTACGTATAATTATATCTACACCTCTTCATCTATAATTTATTTACATAAACTACTACACATACAATCCGTAAAATCGTCAATAATATTTATACAAACTATCCATTTATTTTAAGAAACTACACATACACATATAAAAACATTTATATCATTATGCAAATTATCTTTATTTTTTTATTGTTAGGAATAGTTTTTATACTTACTTAAAATATATAGATAATTTGTGTAAATAAATTATAGATCGAAAGAATATAAATGTAATTATTTTTAATTTTAAGATAAAATCTAGTATTTTATAAGACGTATAAAACTATATATATTTATTTAAAGGAATTTAAAATCAAACAAACAACCAATCAATGGGTATAGCTCAGTTAACCCAACTTTATGCATAATATGTTATTTTTACTGCATAGTATATATTAATTAAATTTAATTTGTTTAATATTATTAATCAAAATATAATTATTATAATAATTTGTATTAGATATTAGTATCGGATAAAAAATATACATAAAAAAACAAACAAACAAGCCTTAATCGATGAATAGGAAAGGCCATTTTAACAGGAGGCGGGATGAAACGCCCGTTTGAAACCATTGATTTGATTGACGTACCATCATAATTTGCCAGGTTTGCTTGTCAGTTTTGCGCCCACCCACACATCAGGTTAAATTCAGCTAGTTTTACCGGCACATAGCCCACAAATTCTTTCTACATCTCTCCTTTTTTTTTTTTTCTTTATATAAAAATATATAATTATATTAATATTTCAATAAATCGGACAATATATTAATCCAATTAATTCATTAATATAATTTAAAAATAATAAAATAAATTATGATAAATTCATATATATAATATAAAAATAAATAACCATATGTCTTTACATCTTTACCTAAGTTTATGATTTCACTACTTTATTTATTACTGAGTGGTACTAGTTTGTGGATGTGGCACTCGTCACTTTACTTCACAAAAACTTGCAAATGTTGTTCTACGCCATTGGATTTTCCATTACACTTGTGCATTCGTATAATATTAATACGTAATCGTCGATAAAATTCTGTTTGAGTGGTGAGGTGGAGGCCTTATAATCAAATGATTTTAGGTTTGAACTTCACAAATAGATATGTAGAGGCTACTTTTCATATTAGTGTCTTATTTCTTTATTTATTTTGAATATATTTGTTGATTTAGAAATATTGATATATTAAATTAGGATTCAAATTTGAATATATTGGATGATATAATAATGAACCGAATATTAGTGATGTATATTAAAAAATATAATCGACATGTATCTCCCTTGAAAAGTATATTGAATGATAATTTAAACTAAAAACACATATTATACGCGTATTATTGTGACATCATTATGTAATACTAACGTGAGATAAAAGATCGATCACTGTTCTACAGAGGGAAACAAATCAATTTAACTTATGAAAATTATTTTATTTGACCTGATTTCATTATATCCAACTAATTATGCAGTACGTATTACTTTACTGGATCTGACAAAGGATGTTTGGGTTGATTTTCCTTCTATGGAAAATAAGAAAAAAAAATATTTTTATTTTCTATAAAATGTTATCCTTTCTTATATTAGTTAACATTTGTGTAAAGTTTGGAAAGTTTTATTAAATGTAATTAGAACTTTCTATCATAATGTTGTGATGTAGTTTAGGTAAAATGTGGAATGCTAATTTAGAGGGTATGATTCATGACTTATCATATCAAAACTTGCTAAACTATTGGATATTTGAAACTCTATGATTAAGAGGTCATGAGTTCGAATTCCATTATTGTGTGGTGAATCGATCTATTTTAATAATTATTATTTAGTTACTACTTTTATAATAATTATTTAATTAACTATACATATTTGATACCGAAATTAACGATATTCATTGTTGATTATTAAATTTATCATATATTTGTAACTAACTAAAAAAATAATAACAAAACTTTCCTGATATTTGAATTTTTGCCAAGAATTTTATTATAATACTAATAAGTAAAATTTTTTTAAAAAGTGTTGCAAAGACTGCAAATTTTATAATCTAACATGAGATAAATTCATGCTACACTTCATATTTTCTATTTTGAATGTACGAGTAATTCCCACATAATTTTTTTTTTAAACATGAGGTATACAACAATTATTTAATGAGCAGATGTGTTAAACACTTGGTGTAGCATCTACAAAATCACCTAATATATATATATACATCAATCCTTTATATTTTTATACTAAATATTGTGGCACATCGTTCCTGCATCAATATAATAAATAAGGGATAATCACTCCCTTTCTATGAGGTTTTATGTAATTATACATAAATCTCATGTGGTTGGAAAATTACATTTAGCATCCGTGATATTTGCTTTCGTCTAATAAATAAGTCCATTCGTTAGTCAAAATTCATTGAGTTTGCTGATAATAACAAAAAAATGAATGAAAATTAATTTTTGCCATTGATTGACTAATTACTGACTTATTGCAGGTCAAATAATTTTTTTCGAACTAAACTACCCTTGTAATGGTGAAGATATACCTTCTCAAATGCATTAACGTGTCAAGACGTATGAGAGTAATTTGGTTATATAAAGATTTATTTGACATGTAATAAGTCAATCGAGGGTTATTATAGATTTTTTCTAATTTTTTTGTTAATAGAGGGACTTATTTGTTAAACAGATGCAAAACTCAGGTGTGCTATATGTAACTTTTCAAAACATAGGGAATTTACGTATAATTATACCGAACCTTAAGGGACGGGGGTGTATATCCCAATAAATAATCTTTCATATTTTAAAATATGCTATAAATAAGAATAAAATATATAACCCAACATCACATTTCCAAAAAAAAAAAAAGAAAGAAAGAAAATAAAATTAACTTAAGAGTATTATAGACACAACAAAAGTATGATGCAGTGGTATCACAAACTATTGTTTGTAAGTAAAAACATCATATAATTTTTTCACTGTAAAATATTTTAAATAAAATTTCCTAATAAGATATGAAGGAAAAGTTTAGCAAGTGTATTATTACATAATTGATAATTCATCAGTTTGCAATTCGTGTGTATCAATTGATGCTCATGTCTTGTCAAATCATTTCTCAAGTTTCTTGAAATTATTGTACTAGTTACTATCTTTGGCTAAGCCCCAATTTTACATGTTGCTTCTATAATAGATTATAAAATGATTAATTATAAAAAAAATAATATTAAAAAAATAATTTTGATGTCTGAATTCATAATTTTATAATTTATTGGCACATCTGGTGGTATCGTATAATTAATCACACAACTACTTTTAAGAACGATATGTTCATCCAATTAGAAATATCGTAAGAGAAGAAGAAGAATGTTACGGTTATTCAAATTCAGATTATAATTAACTACCGAAACGAGCTCATCTTTAAAGGTTAATGAAAAAATATAAAAAATATTTAACGGATTATAATGGGTAATTAAATAAAAAACAAGTGTAATGGGAATATAAATTAAAAATTATAACTTTTATCAACGTGATTTTGATAAAACTTAATTTTAAAATGATTATTGAAAAATTGGTCAAATATTTGATTTGCTCAATGGCAAGGGCACGTACACAAAACCAGAGAGATGCGAATTAAATGGGCTTCATCTGCTAAGTGATCAGAGATCCAAATAGAAACGGCCCAATTCTCCCTAATGGGCCAAAATTAATGTAATGAAGCCCATGCAGCCATATTATAAGAATGCGTGCCCTAGCCCAACACTTACTGGCCCGAAATAAACTTCATGTCAATAGGCAGTCGTTTCGCAACCCACATATTCTTGCTACCGAGCACCGCACTATAAATACCTAAAAACCCTAACCCTTCCCCTCTCCAGTAGCTGCAGCACCCCATCCAGAGCAGAGAAACAGCGGCGAAGATGAAGTACAACCCACGCGTGTCTTCTTCCCGGCGCAAGAGCCGGAAGGCTCACTTCACGGCGCCGTCAAGCGTCCGCCGTGTCCTGATGAGCGCGCCTCTCTCTGGCGACCTCCGGTCCAAGTACAACGTCCGCTCCATGCCGGTCCGCAAGGACGACGAGGTCCAGGTGGTTCGAGGAACCTACAAGGGTCGTGAAGGTAAGGTGGTCCAGGTTTACCGCAAGAAATGGGTTATCCACATCGAGCGCATTACTCGTGAGAAGGTTAATGGCTCCACTGTCAACGTCGGTATTCACCCATCCAAGGTTGTTATCACTAAGCTCCGTCTCGATAAGGATCGTAAATCGCTTCTCGACCGCAAGGCGAAGGGACGAGCCGCTGCCGATAAGGACAAGGGTACTAAGTTTACCGCCGAAGATATTATGCAGACCATTGACTAGTAGGTTGGTTAATTACGCTTGTTTTTGTTTGGTCGTTGTTGGATTTATATTGATGAAGGAAGAGAGAGGAAAACTATGGCATACAATGTTACTTTTGATGGTACTTAAATTTTGTTTTGATATTTGTTTTGTTTCAACGCAATGCCGATAGTCACGATTCATAAATGCTTGACTATTTGTGTTGATTTTTCTGATCGTAGCGATATATATCTTGATGTTGCGCTTTGAATTTCTCAAGTTTGATCTAGTTCTTGGATCTCATAAGTTTGGTTGCTTGATTCGCCGAGTAATTGTAGTGGTTTTCCTCTACTAGCAGTTCTGAAATGGCATTTGAATTTCATTTCTGGGCAATTTGTGTAGGTGGGGGAGGGGGGGTAGTGGAGGTGGTTGTTTTATTTGACCCTTTGGGATAATTTTGGGTAATTTGGAATTCTTTCTCTTTATTGTTATATAGTTAATGGTGAACTGAGTCATATGAATGTATATTTTTAGCAAGTGAACAAAGTTGCCATTTATTGGGGTGCCATTGGCGTTCTTGTTGATAACCTTTGACATAGGCGTGTGATAGTCAAGTATTTTGGCATAGGGAGTTCAACTTGCTGCAATAAAATTTGCTATTTTCAGGATCATAAGGGTTTGAATAATTTATCTACTTAAATTTTAAATTTAAGTTTTTTTGTTTGAATACGCCTTACCAATGCTCTATGCGCTGGGCATGATAGATCAATTGGTCTACCCTCCACCCTGATTTACATTCTCAAGTCTTTCTCCATTACGACCCTGTGAGACCTGTTGCCTCAAGTGCTTTCTAACTTTTGTGATATTGCATTGTGTTAGCTGGCTATAATAATGATCCGAGCAGTTGAATCTTGCGTGCTTTTCTACCCTAAACCGTTCAAAGTTGGTTTTGCAATGAAAGCAGGTTCTTGCTTCAATTCTGTTGATTTTGTCAATGCTTTGCTCCTTTTCCTTTATCTTGTGGGATTTGGGAGTGATAGAACTTGGGAATCATTCTGTGGGCTCATTTTGTTTTCTTCCCCTCTTTCTCTATGCTGTAGTTGGTTTCCCCGGTTTCTCTATGGAAAGTGAAAAGAGTAGTGAAAAAATGAATTTGAATAAGAAATGAATGAGCAGACATTTTCTTAGTCCAATAATGCGTCGTAGTTATTAATACTTTATTCATTTTCCTCTTTCTTTCTTTACTAAAATCTACGATCCAAATATGGCCTTAATTGCAACAAGAATTGCATAGCAGCAGCCAGGCCTTGAGAAAAAAAGGTTGTACCTCCAGTTCATGGTAGAAAAACTATGGTGGTTTTGGGGCATGGTTTATCATTGTATCCCTGATCGCGAACACACGTGCCCGCTCGACTCTTGATTTACATGTAGGTTAAATGCGTGTTTGGACGAGCATCCCCTTAATTGAATTCCTTTCAACTCAATTTAATAGCTCATACTCGTAATATATGCATTCTTGAGCATAGAAGATCACCTTTTTTTCTTGCCAGAGTGAAATAATGATCTAAATCAGCTCATCCGTCTCAGTCGAGTGTAAGATAAAAGTGAGATGACTCACCAGTTACATCTTCTCAGTCTTATCTAAAGTTCTGTTTCAAGTCAATTGAGAACCTATAACATTAGAACGATGTAATTCTCGCTCTAAATCATCTTCCTTTACAAGCCTTTCATCTCTCTTCGAACAATCTTAATATTAAGTCTGTTTTGCAGTTCTTTCAGATTCCCATGTTTTCTTTTCCCCTCTTGAACTAAACTCCCACGGCTGGTTTCTACAGGTCATGCCACTACAAAATCAATCAATTTCTTTTATTCGTCCAAAATTTTGATCACAAGAGATAATGCAGCAAAAGCCAAATGGAAAATAGGAACACAAGGGGAAATGTTACCTTTCTCCTATGCATGAGGGGTCTTGTCTTTCACCCATGCATAAGAAATCTCTGAAGATAAAGCTACAAAACATTGTTCACCCAAGAACTCCAAAGAATATTTTTCATGCTGAAAAGCCTCAACACAAGCTGGAAAACTGAGGAAGAACCACGACCCTCGGATCAGTGCATTTTATGCTTAATCACCTTGTATCTAAAAACAGTAAATTACTGGTAGTTATTTTGCGCTTCCTTCCAGCGCAACCTCAAAACACTCAAAGTGGTTTCAAACTGCATCCAACTGTGGTAAGATGATCTCATGGTTTAAGTGCAAGGGATACGCCGAACCTGGGAGTTCTATCCAAGGCCCTAGTGTCAAATTCACTGGATATAGTTACAAGTGATTTTGGTATGACCTCGTGCTGCAAAACAGCCCCTAGTGTGCCATGATTATTGAGCTTCATTTTCAGGAGCGTCAGACTGTCAATGCCATAAGAACCTCCCACTGTAAATATGTTCTCGTTTGTGGAGAATTTTCTGCTAATCTCTCCCACAGCAGCTGTCCTCTTTAATTGATCCAGGTAGTGTATGTATGATACCTTGATAGTGTCGCCTTTGTCACCCCTACAAGGAGAGAAGGTAAAATTAAGATATCCCACTTTTAAGAGGAATGTGAGAGAAAATACTAAATACATTGTCGACCTACGTAAGAAGATATTAGGACTTACAGAATTACTGAGGCACAGGAATCTGGTTTTGTCACGGTGATGCCTGCAGTATACTTAATCAATTTGCCGGAGGTAGTCTCATAACCTGCTTCTGCACCCAAAGCAAAAGTTGGAGTACCAAGGGTGAGTGAGACATCAACTGGAGGGGCTTGGTTCAGACCAACAGCTGCAGTGAGGGATGCATGAGGGTGAAAGTATTGAAATTCCAGCTGCACGAGCCACAACAAGAGCAAGTTAGAAGAAAAGAAGGCTACTATATCACCTTATGTCATTCAATAAACAGGCAGCAGGCACCTTGCCAGACTCATAATTGGGAAATTTCAGGGTGGCGATAGTTCTTGATGAGGGGACGATATCAGCAACAGCTAGAATAGCTGAGATCTGCCAAAAGAAAAGGATGCATCAGAGAAATGACAATGCCAAAAACTTTGTTTGACATGATAAAAACTTAAGCATCTCACATTGGATTCAGTATCAACTTTGACATCAACGAAGGTATTCTTGTATTTGTACTGGGCTGCAACATCACCAGATGAGTAGCCTCCTTTTTTTGCTGCAGTTGTGGTCAGGGCCTACACTTAGCAGAAAAAGTTAAAAAAGCATAAATAAATTGGTTTAGACTATGAGAAAATATGACGTGGATGAATAATTGTGAACTAACTCATAACACTTGATAATCTTAGCAATTAAATGGGTGATTACTGTGAAATAAGTGGGAAGAAGCAGAGAGAAAATTGAACAGCCATAACTTGAATCCAACCAAGAGGCAAAACACAATCTAACACCAGGTTCTCATGATACTACAGTCATTTTTGCTTAATACATGCTAGGAAAGCTGTCCGCACCAGGTGTCACTCCTTAGCAAATTTAAGTGTACAATGTGTATGTTGCCAATCCCAAATGCTTAATATGGATCTTCCACATATGACAAAATTGGTTCACATGCTTTGCGCTTTATAAAGTCAAAATTGAAAAATGTCGTGTTACTCAACCGCAAGTCAACTACTTAAAATGGATCCTCCAAAATGAACCGAAAGCTCATTCATTTGAGATTACCAGTATCATACGGGGGATTTTCTTTGACCCTCATAGTCAACGAAAAATGGCCAAAGATAATGAGAACCTAACAGGCGTTTGGAATTGTAAAAAAATTAAAAAAAAAGAAAAAAGAGAGAATACAGTAAATTGGAAAGTCAAATTTGATGAACTCTCAACTCGTGACCTTAAAGATCAGCATGCACTAGCGCCGTCATGGCAGCAAATGTTCCCTTTCAATTACCAAGAAGTTTTAGGGAAGGCCATGATCTTATTATAGATGAAAGATATAATGCTGAAGTCAAATGAAAAGTCATCTCTTTGTTCATCCGAAAAGTGACGGGAATCAAGCTTACTTAAGCTTATACAACCAACATTAATAAAGAACTAACAAAAGCAGAGAAAAGGAGGGGTACATGAATACAGCTCATGAGCTTCTTCAAAATATAAAATATCGAGAAGAAATTTTTTGATACAGACAGCGAGATCAAGAATCAAGTACACTAACAGCTCACTGCACACTAGCAATTCTCAAATCCAAATTCAGAAGGTAGTGGGACACAGTAACCTATACAATCAATACCCCAATCACGTTGATACTTTCCTGCTTCCAGTTGCAGCCTAAACAGAGCTGCTAAATCTGGTTACTGCATATCATCGTATCAAATTTTTTTCCTCTCTCGACTGGCTTTACAATAGGGTAGCAAATCTCAAGTGAAAACGCAAACCCTAAGACATGACTCGAAGAAAAACTTACCAAATCAAGAGACAAACTGAAGACATACATAAGAAAACACATGCAAAAACAAGCGAATACTAACACACAAACACAATACAATCAACATATAATGCAAAAGAGTAAAGAAATTGTACCACTCCGGATTCACTGCAGGTGGAGACGGAGAATCTGTGATCGGAGAGGTAGTCTTTCGTCAGCAGATCTACAATTGAAAATCAATACAATGAAATATCCAACAGAAATTACCTATAAAAATGAAACAGAAGAAGAGCACCATAAATCAACGACGGATCGGAAAATTCAACCTTTGGCCTTCTTGCCAATATCTAAGAACAGCCCTGGCCCCTTGCTCATTTTCGCTTCTGATTCGCTCTAAATTTGAAAAGAGAGAGAGAATCGAAAAAATTCACGAAACAGAAATGTCGAGAGAGTGAAGAAGAAGAAGGAGAAGAAATTGGACGAATTGTTTCTGTCGTGGTGAACACCAACAGTGATTTGTGATTAATGACTTTCACGGGCTTGTTCGGACCATTTGTTTAAATACGACGGTCAGGATTCGTTTTGGACGTGTCTCGACTCTCGCGCACTTGTGATCTTGCTTTCCTATCTAGTCTGCGATCTTGCGGTCGATAGAAGAATGGTGATGGTCGTTCCGTGACAGCATTGTCAATATAGAATTTCAGTGTAAAATTTGTGTCAATTTTAGGATTTCTGAAAAAATTCTTATTCAAATCAAATTTAATTTAACTAAATTAATTAAATAATTAATGTATCAAATTTATTATATCATTAATTATTTTTTTAAATAGTAACATAATTCACGATAAATATATTATATTTAATGTATAATTGATTCAAATTTACTCAAATTCAATTATTGAAAGAATTTTTCATGGATTTGTTTATCCCCCCAATGAAACCTTGCTTGAGTTTTGGGCTTGAGGCCTCAAAACTAAAAACTTGCGAGTTCAAGTCCTATGAATGTGAGTTGATAGTCTACTTTTAATAATAACATATTGTTTCTTTGTTGTATTAAATTAGGGGAAAAAAATGTAATTTATTCACCGTGATATGATAAATGAGCACAAAATTCCATATGAAAAATAAAATAACAAATTACTCCATTTATTTTGAGTAATGTAGCAAATTACCCTCCTATCGAAACCATTGAAAGAGGGGGTAATTTGCTTCATTTTTAAAACACGGAGGGATAATTTGCTAATTCTTTTTTCACAGTGGAGTATTTGCTCATTTTATATATTATAGGGATTAATTGCATTTAGCCCCTAAATTAGTAATTTAGTTGAATGTACTGATCTAACATTGAACAATATAGAAAAATAAAGATTTTTATTCTAAATTCTATTTCATTGTAATATACACATATGTATAAAGATGACATCGCATATTTTATTTTAAAAAAAATTATACATGTGAGAACATATATTAAATAAAGTAGAAAATACAATAGAGTTTACAATTAAAAAATTCAATTCGAAATTCGTGACCAGGTTAATAATGTTACAGATCTCATCATTTTACCCACATGTAAGTTTATCAATATATCTTTTTTGCTTTGCTTGTAGAAATAGTAAAGCAAATGTGGAACCCCAAGGATCTATTAGGGCGAATCCATATTGTTCGTTACAATTGTAAAAATTCAAATTTTACAATTGTTCGTTACAATTAAGACTTAAACATTTAAGTGGTAAAATCCATATTTTCTTTATGTGATATTTAAAATATTCAAATAAGTCCCTGTGATAAAAAAAAAAAAAAGATTATATAATCCCCTACAAAATTTAAAAAGGTGGATATTGACTCCTGGTGCTTTTGAACTTGAGTCTTATGTTGCAATGATAAAAATACCCTTTTTGAATCAACGTTTAAATTAAATTTTATCTAAATATGTGGCTCAGATTCAATCATGCTAATAAAAAATTAAAATATATTATTTTAATTCATAGACAATTATATATTTTCATGTATAAATATATTATAGATATATTTATATTTATATGTATATATTCTAATCTAGTTTTCCTCTCCTCCCATATCTCCGTCAGCTAACCACCTTTTGAAGCAAACTTACCACTGTTGGAAAGCTCATCCGACGGTGAGCATTTTGATACCCTAACTCGAGGCCCCCTATCTTCAATCGCTTTTTTCTCCGCCATTGGACCATCTCTCAACGTGATCTTACCATCTTCCCAAAGCTCGTCCAACGACGAACACTTTTATACTTCACCCACTGAAAATCTCCAATCCATTGGCGAGTTGTATCTATTTTTTGCTCTAAAACCCTAACTATCGCCCCCATCTTCTATCGCTTTTTTCTCTGCTGTCCTACCACCTCACGATGCAAGTTTGCCACCGTTGGAAAGCCTTTCAACGACGAGCATTTTTGACACCCCACACACAACCAATCTCTCATCCATCGGTGAGTTATTTCTATTTTTTCGTTTTATATTTTTTAGATTTTTTTATATATATACATATAACTTAAAATTATATTTTTTATATTATATTTTAAAAATATATATAATTTAAGGACAGGGGTCGTTTAGTCATTTAGGGACAAAAAATATTTGTGCAATCTCATATTTAGTGCATGAAATACAATCTTAAAGGAGAGAGGATAATGTCCACCTTTTTAAATTTTATAAGAAGTTATGTAATTTTTGTTTTTTATCATAAGAAATTATTTGAATAGTTTAGATATTACAACAATAATATGAAATTTACCCAACATTTAAGTTGTATGGCCTACAAGATTTGATATGTGAATAACAAGTGAAGTTGTTGTGAGGGCACAATCAAAAATTTGAATTGCACAATTTTAAAAATTTGAGCCACACTCTTGCTGATTTTTATAACTTTGACACAATATTATTACCAAAAAGAATAATTATTATCTTATCCGTTTATTTTATTAAATCAAATTTCATGTTGCACTGTCATTCAATATTTACTCATTGTTTGAAAAATTGGCAACATGAGTTAATAAAAAATAAAAAATTTGGTTCTTGTTAGGTCAGTGATGATATAGACAAGCATCCAACGTTAATATAAGTCCCTTACGCATTTACAGAATTTGCTCTTGTTGAGGTCTTTCTTCTTCTCTATGGTGAAACAACATTTGTCACATTTTATGATAAAATTATTGTCCAGTTTGTCTATTAGGGATATTTCAATAATTTAAGGCTCAATATTTCATTGTAAATATATTAAGTTCAAAATTTTATGTGAGTTGGTGTGCGCGTGGATTGAAAAAAAAATTATTGACCAATTTGATAACTGAGGCATTTTACAAAACATGAAGCATTCTTTCCAATGAGACTGGAACTATTGTGTGTATTCTAACTTAGCGATTTTATTTCTATCAAATAGACCCACATGAAATTACTCTTAGAATTTTCTGGTGGAAAATATATGTATAAGAAAAGTAAGAGTTAATATATAAGGTTGAATTAAATATAATTTATCTTATGTGATATGATAAATGAGCAAAAAAATCCTCATAAAAAAATTAGTAAATTAGTCCCTATATTTTGCAAAATGAAACAAAAAAACCCATATCTAAACCGTTGATAATAGCATAATTTATTTTATCCCCCTGTGTTTATGAGGATAATTTACTTTTTTTTCCATAAGAATATTTTGCCCATTTCTTATATGATTGAATGAATTGCATTTAAATCAAATAAAAAATAAAATGAAAAGGGGTTTGGGATTGGGGCTTTTGCATTTTGGTCCCTCCCTAATACAAGAAGGGAAAAGGACAAGCCTACAATTTTCTGAAAAACCAGGGGGCAAAAGGGCAAATGTGTGCAAGTCTTTTCACGAAAAGACATGCTTGCGTGTTGCTTTTACTCCGCGTGTGGAACGCGTAACGACCAACCATAAACAAATCAGTCGTCTCCCCGTTGACAAAGATTCCTTAAACTCTGCTTCTAACTAAATTAATCAAACACTACTATTCTACATACAAATACTTACTTCCTTCTTCTTTTTATTATTTTTTTTATATATCATCCAATTTATTTCTTTAATTTTAAATTTTTATGCAATTTTTTTATATCAATTAGAAAAATGAATGAAAATCTACATCTATTACGGACTGATTTATTCTAATTTATTGTACGTCACACAAATTTTATCTGACCAAACTATCCCTATTCACCCTTTTAAGGATAATTTGGTTAGAGAAAAATTATTCGACCACTAATAAATTTATAAGACAATTGAGGGTAAATATATCTAGTTTTAATTTTAATCTTTTTACTAAATTTTACTAATGGATGGATTTATTTATCGGGTAAAAATAAATATATAGAGAAATCATGTGTAATTTTTCAAATACATGAGATCTACCTGTAATTAAATTAAACCTTAGGAGAGAATAATGTAATTATTCTTAATTTAAGTCAAGAAACACATTCCAACAAGATAAAAATTAAAAACTATTATAGAATTAAGGGAAATTCTAATTCAAACTGTATTTGATCGAATCTGAGCCAGTTATATCGCGAGTTTAGTATAATTGTCATATAATTAATATATAAATTTAAACAAATCATCATTCATGACAAATATATAATAAATGTAAAATTAAACATGTACCTACATTGGTGAAACTCGAACAACCCCACTTGCCTTTTCAATTAAACCAAAACCACTCACTTTAATTTCTTTACGGAAAAAAACACAAGAACAAGATCTTTGACAGGTTCGTCAAGGCAGCATAGCTATGAAAGTAACATCATAAACATTTAGCCCATTACGACGTATGATTTTTGCGAAGCCCAACACGCTGTACCTGTCTGTGCGTATTCATTTCCAGGAATAAATACGAATCATTATCGTGTTTCTCCTTTTCCTCTGTATAACTTTGTTAGGTAAGTTATGTCATCAGGGAAATACTTGGAAACTTCTTATGGGTGGCTGGTTCGTTTCACGTTCGTTGTTCATAGGCGGCAATTTCTGCCTCCTACGGGGAGCTATAATAAAAGGTTGTAACGCAGATGGATTCACAAGAACTGAAGCTTGAAGAAAGAATTTTAATTTCTAGCGAAAGATTGTAAGAAAGATTAAGTGAGGGGTAGAAGGAGATGGAGAGATTACTGAGTGATAAATGGGATGTGAAGGCGAAGCATTCGTCGTCGGAGGCGTTGCAGCGATGGAGGGATCTGTGTGGGGTGGTGAAGAATCCCAAGCGCCGGTTCAGGTTCACCGCCAAACTCTCCAAGCGCGACGAGGCTGCAGCAATGCGCAAAACCTATCAGGTTCTTGCATTTCTTTTTGTATCTTCATCAGTACAATCTACAATGTCTGAAGATGTGAACTTTCTTTTGTGACTTTTGTTGTGTTTTGATGAGTACGAGTATGTAAGAGATCCCCTGTTTAGTACTTACTGTACATTCTAGTTTGTAGCAAGAAATCTTGAAGTGTCTCTTGTCTGAAAATCATAGTATTCCAATATCCTGGTAATTAGAGGGTGCTTGACTAAGCTTGCTTATAAGATGTTTTTTGAGCTCATAAGTAATTAGGTTTTATTTTAGTGATAGTATTGAAGTTTTTGAATAAAACAAGATCGCCGAATTTATAATATGTTACCGATGACAAATTTGTAATTACATTGAAGAAAATTGAACTCTTGTAGGATTTTTCAAATAAATTGGGCGCTCTTACTTTTGCTTATAAGCTCACGACATCTTCTTTTTTATTATTGTAATTTTGTAAGCTCTTTTTTTATAAAAAAAAAAAAAAATTACCAAACACTTATAAGCTCATCCAAGTGTTCTCTTAGTTACATTCATTTTGCCTTATGATTCCTCTTTTGGCTTATCTGTTCTATGTTGTATCTACTGATTGAATTGAGTTTTTTTTGGGATTGTCTTGATGAGAACAGTTTCAAAATGTGGCATTACTATATTAACTCTTGGATGTGTAATAACAGGAGAAGTTGAGAATTGTTGTCCTTGTCTCCAAAGCTGCAATGCATTTCATAACAGGTTAAGTTCCCTGTCAATTCTGTTTTGAGGTTGTCCTCTGGTTTTGTGGATCCTGAGAATGACTCTTGGTGCTTAATGATTTCAGGCATGCAGCTTGGTGATTACACTGTGCCTAAGGAAGTTCAAGCTGCAGGTTTCCAAATATGTGCCGACGAATTAGGATCCATCGTTGAAGGTCATGATGTGAAAAAGCTAAAGCTTCACGATGGGGTTTCTGGTATTGCAGAAAAGCTCGCTGTGAATGCCTCTGATGGCCTTTCTACTGATGCTGAAGCGCTGAATCGTCGGCAGGAGATATATGGGATCAATAAGTTCCAAGAAAGCAAAGCTCAGAGCTTTTGGGTGTTCGTTTGGGAAGCCCTTCAAGATATGACTCTCATGATCCTTGCCGTCTGTGCCTTGGTCTCTCTGGTTGTAGGGATAGCAACCGAAGGATGGCCAAAGGGGGCTCATGATGGTCTTGGGATTGTCGCTAGCATATTGCTTGTTGTGTTTGTCACAGCAACAAGTGACTATCGGCAGTCCTTGCAATTCAGGGATTTGGACAGAGAAAAGAAGAAAATCTCTATTCAAGTAACAAGGAACGGTTGCCGACAGAAGATTTCTATCTATGAGCTACTCCCTGGTGATATAGTACATCTTGCGATTGGAGATCAAGTCCCTGCAGATGGCCTTTTTCTTTCAGGGTTCTCTGTTTTGATAGACGAATCCAGTTTGACAGGAGAGAGTGAGCCGGTGGTTGTGAATGCGGAAAATCCGTTTCTGTTGTCGGGAACCAAGGTCCAAGATGGCGCTTGCAAGATGCTGGTTACGACTGTCGGCATGAGAACACAATGGGGGAAATTAATGGCGACGCTTAGTGAAGGAGGGGACGACGAAACTCCGTTGCAGGTTAAATTAAATGGAGTGGCGACGATCATTGGAAAGATAGGCCTCTTCTTTGCTGTAGTGACTTTTGCCGTTTTATTTCAGAAAATGGTCAGTCGGAAATGGCTAATGGGAACAACCTTCAGCTGGTCCGGAGATGATGCATTAGAATTATTAGAATACTTTGCCATTGCTGTAACCATAGTTGTTGTTGCAGTTCCCGAGGGGCTTCCTCTAGCTGTGACGTTGAGCCTTGCATTTGCAATGAAAAAGATGATGAACGATAAAGCGCTTGTGCGGCACTTGGCTGCTTGTGAGACTATGGGATCAGCGACGAGCATCTGCAGCGACAAAACAGGGACTTTGACGACCAACCACATGACGGTAGTAAAATCATGCATTTGCATGAATGTGAAAGAGCTGAGCACACCGGACGATGCTTATGATCTTCGCTCTGAACTCCCCGAGTCCTTAGTCAAAATTCTGCTCCAATCAATCTTCAACAACACTGGTGGAGAAGTTGTGGTTAACAAAGACGGAAAGCGCGAGATCTTGGGGACACCAACAGAGACGGCTATTCTGGAGTTCGGTCTATCTCTCGGTGGGGATTTTCACATGGAAAGACGAGCATCTAAGGTAGTGAAAGTCGAGCCGTTCAACTCCACAAAGAAGCGGATGGGAATCGTTTTGGAGCTTGCTAAAGGAGGTCTAAGAGCTCACACTAAAGGTGCCTCAGAGATAATTTTGGCTGCCTGTGACAAAGTGATCAATTCAAACGGTGAAGTTGTTCCCATAGATGAAGCATCTTGCAAACATCTGAAAGAAACAATTGAGCAGTTTGCTAATGAGGCTCTTCGAACTCTCTGTCTTGCCTATACAGAACTTGAAAACGGGTTCTCTGCTGAAGACGCTATTCCAGCCACAGGATACACTTGTATAGGAATTGTAGGAATCAAAGATCCTGTACGTCCCGGAGTCAGGGAATCCGTTGCGCTGTGTCGTTCAGCTGGCGTGACTGTGAGAATGGTTACCGGAGACAACATCAATACAGCAAAAGCTATTGCTAGAGAATGTGGAATACTTACCGACGATGGTATAGCTATAGAAGGTCCCGTTTTTCGCGAGAAGAGCTTGGAGGAATTGCTTGAACTGATTCCCAAGATTCAGGTACTTAACACATTTTATGATACAAACCTGAGTCAATTTCGCTCTATATGGACTATTGCTAGGTTTATACCATGGCTTATGGTATTCTAACATGCTCTCAGGTGATGGCTCGTTCGTCCCCACTCGACAAGCATACATTGGTGAAGCACTTGAGAACCACATTTAATGAAGTTGTTGCTGTAACGGGCGATGGGACCAATGATGCTCCAGCACTTCATGAAGCAGATATCGGACTCGCTATGGGCATTGCTGGAACTGAGGTGAATTTCATAGTTCGATTTGTTATTTTTCGGTCCAATCTCATAAAGATTAAGAATTAATAACACAGTATTTCTACATGTTTCTTTACATTAAACTGGGAACTTCCAATTTGTGATGAATTCAGGTGGCGAAAGAGAGTGCTGATGTCATCATTATGGATGATAATTTCTCGACTATTGTGACTGTAGCCAAATGGGGTCGTTCCGTGTATGTAAACATTCAAAAGTTCGTGCAGTTCCAGCTGACTGTTAACATCGTTGCATTGGTCGTGAACTTCTCGTCAGCTTGTTTGACAGGTAATAAGGCTTTGCTTATTGTATGACGTCTTTACTTACATACTTGTTCACTGTTTTCCCCTCATTAAAGTCAAGGTTGAGATTGTTGCATTTATTCTTAACCAAATAAATCGTGTTTCCAGGGAGCGCTCCGCTTACTGCTGTTCAGCTTCTATGGGTCAATATGATCATGGACACACTTGGTGCACTTGCGCTAGCAACTGAGCCTCCAACAGAGGAACTAATGAAGAAATCACCCGTTGGGAGGAAGGGAAACTTCATCAGCTGTGTCATGTGGCGGAACATCCTAGGCCAATCCTTGTATCAGTTCCTTGTTATATGGTTCCTTCAGGCATATGGAAAAACATTTTTCAGACTTCATGGCTGCTCCAATTCTGACTTGATCCTCAACACGATTATTTTCAACACATTTGTCTTCTGCCAGGTAAAACTGCTTCCTATAAGTTCACTGCCTACACAAACACACACAAAAAGTTGATGTAAGATGATGAGGATAACCAAAATGACCAAGATCTTGAAAGCAACTTACCTTGTCCTTGCGACGTCTGTGTCTGAACCATTGCGATTATTTTTGCAGCTGTTCAATGAGGTGAACTCCAGAGAAATGGAGAAAGTAAACGTGCTCAAAGGCATACTAAGCAACTACGTATTTGTCTCAGTTCTTGGTTCCACCGTCCTCTTCCAGATCATAATCATTGAATACCTCGGAACATTTGCAAACACGACTCCTCTGACATTGATGCAATGGCTTGTCTGTGTATTTATCGGATTCCTAGGCATGCCGATTGCTGTAGTATTGAAGCACATTCCTCTGAAATGTGAACGTGCAAGCAGTGCTACATTCTTGTACATGTCCCGTTTCTTGATGATGAGCCAGAGGAAGAAAGACATGGAGGTGAGCCAGAGGAAGAAAGACATGGAGGTCCCAATTCTTGCAAGTATTATCAACTGAATCTATTGCAAGATTCAGCAATTTCTTGCCAGCTTTCCTGGTTTTTACAGAATCCTGGTAGGAACCAAGTCTAAGCAAAGATCTTGCACGTAAACATCAAGACATTGTCGGCACTCACAAGAAATCGATCATGTATAATTTTTATGTACAGTGAAAACAATCCACCATGTTTAATCTAGTACTATATTTATTTATCAGGCGTAATTTTTATGTACAGTGGAAAAGTTCACATCCTATGCCCTTTACTTATTTATTCATTTTCTTGTTTCTTGGTTTTTTAGAGGATCGAATACGATCACATCATAAATTTCAACCGTCAACAATTGATATACATTTTTCATCAATTTCAAATATGTATGACTAGTTATAATTATTATTAAAATACATTTTTTTAGAGGATCATTAAAGTAGATTAATAAATACACATTGGTGGGATTCGAACTAATGACAGACGTCAGACCTCAACATTTCGCCAACTAAATTAGGCATATTTCATTGGCATTTCTATTATTTTATTTGCATCTATTATTTAGATGATAAAGACAATATTTGTTTTATCATTTTCTAATATTTTTGTTAAAATATTTTTCAATCAAATACAGAAATTGGAAACGATCACAAAAACAGGCCATTACTTCCGAAGCCACTTTTTTCTTTAAAGCATGATTAACATTATTAATATATGATACGATGTTTTATTGATGTTGAAATATTAGTCCATAATTTTTAAATTTTTTTTTAAAAATATATAAAATTATAATTTATAATTTATAAATATATTTTAGTTATTTTCCATAAAAAATTATATGGAAACTTAAAAAAGACTAATGGATTGGACTTATTATTAGATAAATATTAAAATTAAGGGATATTGTAATTTCTAAAACAACGATAAAATATTTATAATTTTATCAAATTTATAAAAAAAATACGGCTGTAATTTACCCATAATAAAATAAACAACTTCTCATCTTAATATAATTTGTATATTTGATGATGAGTCAATGTTTTTTTGTGGGGATAATTTATCCCCTAGTTTTTAGGTTACCATATTAACCTGATATTTCGGGGTGTTTGCAAGAATTTAAATTTTAAAATAAGTATTTATGTCAAAAATAATTTAAAAATAGTATTTTATGTTTTATAATTTCGATTTTGAACTATCTGTAAGTAGCTTCATACTAATTTTTGAATATTATAATTAAAATATTAAGTTATTTTACCAAACACTTCAACTTCATTTTTTTTTTACTTTTAATTTTTGTTTTCGAAGACTCAACTTCTACTATTATTTAACTTATAACTTTATTTAAAAGTAGAAACTATTACAAATACTGAATTCATCTCAATTTGGATTTGGTGGAATAATTTAGTCCAGCTTTCCACCTTATGATGTGTTCCATACGATGGTTTTTCGTTCAATTTTGTAGTGGGCTTTGTTGAAGTATTTCGGGCCAACTTAGAGGGTGTTTGGTTAAACTTTTTCAAAACATCTTATAAGTTCCTACATCTTATAAGATGTTTTAAAAGCTTATAAGATGTTAAATTTTATTTTAAAAATAAGCTCCTGAAGTATTTAGATAAAATAAGATTTTAAAGCTTATAAGATGTTTTCATATTTTATAAGATATTATAGTGTTTGGCATAATAAGGTTTTTAATTGATAAAATGACTAAAATAGATATAATACCATTAGAATCAAATAAATTATTATTTCTTGGCATAATTTGTTTAAAAATTTTTAAAATGCTTTTATAAATAGTACACATTAGTTTAATTCCAAATACAAAATAGATATTTTTTTACAATAATCAAAAAATTGACGAATTATTACCTAGATATATAATTGGTATTAAAAATTAAAATAATATATACATATACACATACATTTTTGCTAGTCGAATATTAATATAGATATATAATTGATGTTTTTTTTGTTAATACTTGATTATTTCTAGTCGTATAATTTATAATGTTTTGAATTTATATTTTTCAATAAATATAATATCAATACCAATCTTATTTTTATTTAACTATAATAATTTATTATTAAATAATGAAATATTTCTCTTTTTCGAATATTACAAAAATTAAATAACAAAAAAAAGTTCTTTAAATTCTAAAGAGAGTACGTGCGCGCATGTGTGTGTGTGTGTGTGTGAGAGAGAGAGTATGATTGTATGAATGTGCATTTTTTTGTCTTATGACATATTAATTTTATAAAGCTTATAAGATGTTATAAAAAAAGTTAGGAAAGTTAATTTTTCTTTAAATAGATTATATGCTATAAAACATCTTATTTTGAAATCTTAAACTCTTTAAAAGAAATCTTATAAGTTCTCAAATATCTTATAAAATGTTTTGAGAAGCTCATAAGTTTAGTCAAACACCCTTAATTAGATGGCGTTTATCTATTTACAAAATTTTATAAGTTTATATATCTTATAAAATATATTTTTTTAGTTTATAAGATCCTATTTTAAAAATAAATTTTTTTTTAATAAAATGTTTAAATAAAATATAATCGTGAAATTTATAGTATATTACTGACGACAAATTTGTAATTTTGTTTGAAGGAAAGTGAATTAATATATTTATAAGGTTTTGAAAATAGGTAGGAAACCTCTTACTTTTCTGAAATAAGATCTTATTGTAGAATCTAATAAGCTTCCCATATAAAGTGAAATATCGGATTCCATCATGCAATGTAAATGAATTTTGGTCAGATCTGAACTAATTTTATGACAAGTATAATAAATTTGTCATATTATTAGTGTATAATTTAATAAAAGTAATCAATAACAAGCGTATCATATTTGTTGTTTAATTGATTTAATTAAGTCAGACTGATTTGGGTAAGAATTTTCTTGTAAATGGGACCCTGTAGTTTTAATTATTAAACCAAACACTTTATTTCTCATAATTATGAATACTCTTATTGTTTGAAAAATTATAAATATCCCTCCTGATGTTTAATGAAATTATGTAATTTTTGAATTGAATCACTGATAATTGTCAATTTTGCTCTTGTTGTTGTCTTGTCTTTCATTTCAATTTTTTTTTTTCTGAATTTGTAAACAAATTGGACAGTTGGATGAAAAAAATTTAGAAAATTGTAAAACACTTCTTCACTTAATCCATAAAAAAAATTCATAAAATTCTTAAAAATAAACAAAATTATAGTTTATAGCCCACAAGGTCATTTTGGTCATTTTACCTCAAAAAATAGATGAAAACCTAAGAGAGACTAGCGAATTGAACTAGTTGTTAGATGATAGATAAAATCAAGAGGATATTAGTAATTTCTTAAATAATAAGAAAATATTCAGAATTATGCCAAATTTTACGAGAACTTGTTGTAATTTACCCTTTCCCCCAACCAAAAAAAAAAAAATAGTA
>NC_026147.1:16599891-16631776 GCF_000512975.1 Sesamum indicum
TCAACCAATTAACAACCAAATTTGGGCAAATATGACATGACCACCAATGCCTTAAGTTAGTAGTTACCGTTAAGGTTCTGCGAACAAGTCTGAGGCTGTAAGTTCGAATTTGTTATTAGTTATATAGCAAATTAAACGTGGAATCAATAGACAAAAGACATTCTGTCAATATTTTTTATTTTTCGCGCGCGGCCGCGTTTCGACCTTTGAGGCTGTGTTGTTTAAGACAAATATTGCAAATTAAATGTGGAATCAACAGACAAAAGACATTGTGTAAATATCTTATATTTTTGGCGCGCGGCAGCGTTTGAACCTTTCAGGCTGTGTTGATTAAGACAAAACTAGTGCCTTTTTCGGCGTTGTCTTTCACTACTACTTCCAGGAGGAGGAGAAATTTCCGCAACAGATAATTCATGAAAAAAGCAAACACCTACACGCATTGCTGACCAGTAGTGTAAATTGTTGTGCAGGAAGTCTTGTCATATTTTGTGCACCACTGGACCACAACGTAAGACGAGCTGCAGGCAGAGTTAATGTACCTAATAAGGTGGAAGTGAAGTGATCCAGGAAATTTACAGACTGGACAAAACTATGCCTACCCTCAGCCTCATATATGTATGATGAAGAGATAGGGCTACACTACTTTTTATCACCATGAATCAAACCAAATATGGACCAGATTAATTTAGATACAGTTTCTTGTACGATTTTTACTTTTGAACTGTTTAAATTATAAATTTATTAAACGAAAAATGTAGGGGCTCATATAGTTTTTGCTTTTGAATAGCTTAAATTAAGTTCATTTTCAGTTTTCAGTGTTCAGTTGAAAATATGTATTTTCAATTTTTATAGATTTGGGATTAGTTAATGAGATTGCTTTTTATATTGAACTGTCATGTCAAATTAATATATTACCAATTAATAAGAATATGTGTAAACAAACATGTTTTCACTTTAATTACTATGTCAAAAACTGAAATTGAAAATGAAAACACAAACAAACAGGTCAGGCTTTTGCAGTTTATTGATAAGCTGATACATAATAAGACGCTCCGTCTTTTACCTTTATTTTAAAAAACTTTTGAATTTTCACTATATAATAAAACTTATAATTTTCTTTACAGCTTATTCTTATTACAACAGGAAAAGTTATTGCAAATGGTTCTTAAATCTTGAATTGGTCTTTGTGTGTAGCTGATCGCATTGGACTATTATTTTTTGTGATTTTTTGTCTCTTAATTAAATTATCTAATATATCAAAAGATTAAAAACTAATTAAGTAAATAAATAATTTCATTAAATTATATGTTAAAAGACAGTAAATAAAAACTATCATATGACGATAAAAAATACGAACTCTATTTTAATTTAATTTTGAGCATTTTTTTTTTTTTTTGTAATTTTATAAGGGCCCATATTTGTAGTTTTGCCGGCGTTCCCGGGTTCCTTAATTTTCTTTTTTTTGGGGGAAAGAAATCAGGTAATTCATTAGTAATTGTAAATATTTACAATAACATTAGGGAGTGTTTGTGCGAGTTTTAAGAAAGTACTTTTTAGATTCTGGCTTTAAAAATACTTTTGATATATTTGAGATGTCAACTTCTGTTTTTGAAACTGTTAAAAAAAAAAATATTTTTAGGTGAAAAGCTAGAAGCACCTCAGGGGTGAATTTAGCTATTTTGGTTTTTTTGTAAATAAATTCAATTTTTATTTTGACTACTTCACCCTCGTTATAATAACCTTAATTCAATTTTACTATTTTTTATTTATTTTAAAATGTTCATATTTAAAGTTGATATTGAAATTTTTAAATAATTCGAATAATTTGACAATAATCAGTTTTATGCTTTCACATATTAAATATTTTATAACTTTTATATTTTATTTTTCCAAATATTATCCAATTTAACTTTTGTCTGCTTTTTATATTTTTTTTAAACACTACCCACTTTCGATTTTACTACAACTTTCAACTTTCTCTACAAAAATCACTTTTTTAAAAGTAGAAATTTTCACAAACACTCCCTAAATGTAAATATTATTGTCACATTCCATTTATATTTAAAAAAATAATATGTAATAATTATCTAATTACTCAAAATATTAACTATCAGATGTAATATATATATATATATAGAATTTTAGATGAACTCACTGTAGGTCCAATTATATTGTAATTTTGTTTGTAATTAACAAACTATAATGATATGTCATGAATAAAACAGATAAGAAGAGCATACCAACAGCAAACAATTATAATGAAGAGTCCTAATTGTTGTGAAATTCTTGATTCCAGCTATAATTATACGTACTATCTAAAAGACCAGTATGTTGTCACTACCTCATTAATATGTAAAAATACTTTTTATTGTTTAAGAATAATTATATTTATACCTCTTTATTTGTGATTTATTTATAAAAATTATCCTTGTCTTCTGTGTAATCATAGAAACCATCTTGACGGTCAGAAAGTATGGGTAGTTTATGTAATGGTATTGATATTTATGCAGCATATGTTTTATTATTAATACTGAAGTTTCTGATGGGTATATGTGTAATTTTATAAAAGATATGAGAAGTTTATATTAATAGAGCATAGGTCAAGGAGTGAAAATAAAAGTATAAGATAAAAAAAAATAAAAAAAATGTATATATTTTATTTTTATTTATTCATTCATTTATTTTTTTTCTTTTTATCACTAATAAAAACCCATACATATGTTTATTTTCCTGTACAAAATGAAGAGACATGGATAATCGGTAAAATTTTAAAAATTAATCTTTCATTCTCAATCTACTTTTTTTATACCAAAAGAATTATTTGAGATTACTTTCCTTCCAATCACACCAAATAACTTACAAGAAGGGGAATTGTTCAATCTCCTTTCATTTCTCGTTTCTTCTGATTGAACCAAATTAGCCCTTATCAAAGTTGATACCGAGAGTATTTGGTAATTGTAAGATGACAATATTGCCCAAGGGTATTTCCAAAGTTTAGCAAATATTGTGGGGCCAAAATAGTTATAAACTCCAAATTCAACTACCATATTTTTTCCACATAACTTAGAATATTCAATTAAATCGAATTCTTTTTGAAGTTTGAAATAATTACAAGCATAAAAAATTACCAATATGCTCGATATCTTATGTAATTATATAACTTTTGATGAAAGCTTGAAAATGTTTACTTAGTTCTTACTGGTCAATTTTTTAAGAAAAAATGAAAATTGTAGGAAAAATAAAACTAAAGATGTGAAATTTCCTTCTTACCCTTCTGTCTATAATTTTTTTTAATAATTCACAAGAGGATTTTGGCCAATTCACTTAATATCTAATAAAAACTAATAAAATGGACTAATTGCACCGCTAGGAACATTAATAATTTTCTTAACAATGACAAATATTTATTTTTATGTCAAATCGCACAAAAACTCGTAATTTACCGAAAGACATACAAGCACAGGTGTGTTGCTAACACCAAAACTAATCTATCTTATGAAAAAGAACAACTCATTTCTCTAGAGTGATGCCATATAACTGGACAATAAATCCTCATAGTCATAGGGCCCCTAGTTCTATCTTGATAATGATCTTATGTAGGACTCAGAAAATAAGCAGCAAAACAAAGACAACATTGTTGGAAATAAAACATCCTTTTCTGAATGGCCCAAAATGCAACAACACTACATACATCACATCACATCAAAAAAAGACAATATCTCATTCACCATCCATGGCCCTCTTCAAATACATAGAGAAAAGCATCTTTATACTCTCCATCAAAAGTGTAGTAGGCACTGTTGCATGGCTTTGCAACAAATCAAAACAAAAGAATGAAGCAAATAATGACTACATAAAAGCATTCAGACACCATTCAAATGGAGTCTTGGGACATCTCTTGGGCTCTCACTCCCTCACCAACTGCCTTTTCTACTCTTAGTCAGCTTCTTACTCATCACTACTTGTAGGCTAAAGGTAGTATATACTTGTTTTTTTTTTTTTTTGTTCTTGCAATCTATCAAACTCCTAATCGTACCAAATTTTTGGTACTTTTTTAAACTTTCATTGACCAAATAATTCAATCCCATTTGCAAAGTTCAAGAATTTCACTGTTTCGTCTCCATCTCATCAAGACGACATGTATTACTGCTTGGAAAGCTTGTGCACCTGGCTGCCATCGTCGAAGGCGAGCCTTCGTTTGATGCCGGCCCTGGATATGACTGTGGAATCAGCTGATAATGAGGTGGTGGTACTAGTAGTTTTTGGGGTCTTCAGCATTGGTATTTCTTGAAGTAGACTGTAACAGGAGAATACATGCTCCTGTTAAAACGAATAGATTTGTCGATAATCAGCCAACGACAATAGTTTAATCCTGTTTTAGTATTGGGTTATTCGATACCTAACGACAAAATTGCAACCTTGTAACTCACTTTTTCTAGGGACCCCCACGACGGGACTGCCTCAATCTTATTCTCCAATGTTGCTTTGGTTAATCGATAGTTGTAAGCTGCTAAAACTGCAGCAGCTGCGATAATAGACGGCCGGTGTTCGACTACATTAATCTCTGCAACCAAGCAACAGTTCAATGTCAAGAACGCAACATTCTTAAATGCATATCCAAGTACATTAATCTCTTTACAACCTCAAATTTTACCTGCCATTACTGCTAAGATGAACTCAGAAGCGCGAATCCTGACTTCTTTGTGCCTCGACTCACCACAAAACTTGGAAACGAAATAATTCAAATAAGCAAAAGGAGTGGCAGAACCCATCTTCCATTCTAATGTATTTAGAACCATCAATTCCATTCTCTGAATTACATTTGTCTGGAACTTGAACCCCTCTACGTTGTACTCCGTTAACGCCCTTACTCCACATTCCTCCATTTTTGCAGCTAGAGACAAACACGCAACCGCTAATAATCGAACAAGCCACGGAATTCCATCCTATCCACATCAACAAACACAGTCCCAAATTGAAACATTAAACAGAACAACAAAATCCCATTTCAAGAAACTGTCCAGATCAGAGATTTCAAGATATGTTTACATCACAAACCAAGCAAGATGGATGATGCATTCAATTTCGTACTTACAGAATACTCCGTTCTTGCAAAGAACCGATCGAAATAAATCACTGAGAGATAGGCAGTACGGTGGTGGTACCCGAAGAGAGCCCTTGTCTGTACAACACAAATTAACAAGAATTCATTCAACTCCAACAATCTCAAAATCACCAAAAATTTCTACTTATCAAGGGGGAAAAAAGAACAGACTTCAAGAATCCATTTCACTGCATCCAAACGGCAACATTTGGACCTCCTCCTCGTACTCATGACTGAACTCCCATCATTGACGGATCGAAAGCTGGTCTCCCTTTGAAACATCATTTCTACGAACTCACAATCAGACTCAGAAACAGAACAAAACTCCAAGTTCTCATCTTTTTCATTAGAGGGTTCGTTGAAAGAGGATTCGTCTTCACCACACAAGAGATTGGGCGATGATTCCATCTTTTCTCGACTTGTGCACGAATCTTGGGCGAAGCCCAGAAGAGAAAAAACACTAGTAATATAGAAAATATTGTCGAGAAACACAAAGATTTGAAGAGAGATTGAGGAAATCTAGACTCTAGAAAGAAAAGAATATATACAGTGGGTTACTAGTAAAGGCGGAGAAGTAGGAGTGGCGATTTTGCTGCCGCCAAATTTAGCGGATGCGATATAGAGACTGTGTGTGTGCTGTGTGTGAAATTTTCATTGGTATATATGTACGTATATGTAAGTACGTATGTACGTATGTATACGCACATTGTGCACGTGGATACGGTACGCCCCTTAATTTCTCCGAATATGTTGGGCATTGGGGTATTGTGGAAGTAAAACTCATGCACGTTGGAAAAGTATCAACATTTCAGGACTCTTCTGTGTTGAGTGATTTATCATATATATATATATGTATATATATACGTACATATATATAGTTGAAACAATTGTAAGAATCTTATAATATGATTTTCATACAAATTTCACAACTTCGTAATTCACATTAATGATTCAACATTTAGTAAACATTTTACTATAATTGTAATAAATATTTTAGAATTAATATTGTTTTGTAATAATAAGTTGTCTTTTGCACTTCTAGTTTACAATATATTTGTGATAATTTAAAAACTAAAAGAGAGAGGAAAAAAATTAATATTTAATCTGTTCGAGCGTATTATTCTATTTTTTAAGTAAATAAAAAATCATTTTAAATTGTGTACGTTATGTGGGTTGTACGGGATGAAATTCAGCACTATATATATTCATGACAATAAAAGATAATATTAGTAATAAAATATTAAATAGCCATCTTAAAGTTGATTAAAAATATACAAAAAGTGAAAATAATTTTGATCTTATCAAATTGTAATTATTAGTCATGAAAAGAACTATATATAAAATTTATCATTGAAAATCTACACAAATATAAGTACAATAATTATTTTTTTATTAGACCGTCACTATATATGTGCCATTAATTATTTTTAGTGATAATATATTATTATTTTCACTCATTTTTGGAGATGACAATTTTTAAATTCATATTAATATAATTGTTACTATTCCAATTATATTAATCATCGCGGTAAAATAGAATTTTTTGTACTTCATACCCTTATAGTTAATAATTAATATTAAAACCATCACTTAATTTTTCATCTTTAATCTAATAAAATTTAATTAATTAAATAAAAACAACAGAATATTTGGTAGGTATCCAATTTTAAAACGTGGGAAGCCAGTCACAACAGATAAGGCTGGTTGGATGGTATTGGCTGCGAATGAAAGAAAAACCAAGCAGCCCTAATTAATTATTTGCATATACTATAAATAATTAAAATATAGTATGCATCTAATCTCTATTATTCCAAAAATTCCAGGATTGGTTACACAACAAATTTTAGTTAATATTGGTAATAAATAAAAGTGGACACAAGATCCGAAACCTGGACCATTTATGATATTAATGATAATCGGTCGGAATGGCCATTTTTTAGGGTTTATTTGAATACATTTATGATAGTACCTGCAGCCTTAATTATTCCATGCAATGTAATGACAAAAACTGAACCTCAATAAATTCCAAACCAGTTATGCCAAATATGCTGTTTGAATTCATTAATTAATTAATTTAAACAATGTTTTGGAATATCATGTTAAATTTTAGGATACGGTCCTCATCGACTTTTCGTCGGGTTTAATGATGCTGTTCATATGAATTTTGTATTAATATAAGTTATTAGTGCAGTTAAAT
Source organism: Sesamum indicum (assembly GCF_000512975.1). NCBI lineage: Eukaryota > Viridiplantae > Streptophyta > Magnoliopsida > Lamiales > Pedaliaceae > Sesamum > Sesamum indicum. Next base: position 16,607,193 of record NC_026147.1, read on the forward strand.
TACACATGATATCATCATTATATGTTAATTCAACGAATTATAGATAATGTAGGTACAAATTCAAATAGGTAGCACTGAATTTTTTGATTCTTATCTATATCTTGCCTCGTCTAACATAATCGAATTTATTATTATTCTCCATGAAAAAGTCCAAGTTTTATAGTCTCCATGAAGAGGGTTTTATAATTGCAGATGCTCCTTTAAGATTTAGAGGGTGTTTGTAATTAATTTCTTATTTTAAGTATTTTTTGGCTTCTCAATTTTCTGATCACACATATTCAATTTTTACTATAATTAAACTTATAACTTTTTTTTTATAAATTAGTCTTGTTGCAAAAGTAAAAGTTTTTGCAAATACTTGATGTTTATGCAAGTATTTTAGTAGCAGTCAAACTTGAATTAACAGGTCAAATGCAACTTACCATTATGTGAGTTTCGAAAAGACCAACAAACCTTTTATGGGGAAAAAAACATAGATACAAAAACTCCCTTGATGTTTGAAAAATTATGTAAAAAAATCTCCCTAGGCAAGGAGGCATTGCATTATTTTTGAATGCCAAGAAACTTTCTGTACTTCCTTTTTCATAGATTTTTTTTTTAATTTTTTGAGTTTCACAAAAATAAATTGTATTTCACCCTCAAACAAACGAAGAAGATCTGCAAATTCTCTACTTGAATAAACCTTTCCCCCCCTCCCCCCTTTTAAAAAATTATTACTAAAGCCTGGGAGACTATTAGTATAGTCACCCTATAAAAATACTCGATTGTTATAAAATATTGATCAGTTTGAGTTGTACGAAAATGTAAAATAAATTAATAAAATTAGAGCTATTTTCTATAATCATCTTACGACCTACTATCGTAAATGAGTCTGTACGAAATTTTAGTATTTATAGAAAAATTTAAACTCCTATACAATACCATGTATGATATTCTTTATTACATTAGTATCCTATGTTGCAACTTATTCCACCTCAATATGAAGTGTTTTTTCTTTTCAATTTCAGCTTGGTTAGATTCTCTCCCCTCTTAAAATTCCAGCATAATGTATATTTTCACGTGATGTTTTTCCCTTCAAAATTTGCTCTATCGATTTCTCTCTCAAACAGCAGTTCATGACTTAATCACATGCAAATACGTGGCCATTTTTTTTCAAATTTTAACTGTGGAACGAAAAATACAATAAATATTTATCTTATGAGATAACAAATAACTACTTTAAAAGACATGATACTATTTTTGCAAAACGCTTTATTTATGGAGGGAATCAACTCGAATTTCTCTATATTAAATTGATATGTAATTATATCTAATTAAATAAGTAACATGTATAATAATAATAATTTAAATAATTCTATTTAATAATAGATCGATATATGGTGGAAATAATTATAAATAAACTTGTTTCGGCCCATCATTATAATTAGCTATAAAGAAAAAATGTTGATAATAATATTTATATATATATAGAATTACACGTGAGTATGATTGGAGGTAGGAAGGAGCGGGTTCACGTGCGCCAGAATCTGGACCACCAATATCATACCCAATACGCTCCACCTCCTCCATCCCAATTAGATCCCCATTCTTCTTCCTTTTTATTATTTATTTATAATTATTTATTTAGTATATGGCCCAGGGCCATTTCTTAGTGCTACTTGCACCCACAAATTAATCACTACAGATGTATTTGAATTGATTGATTCGTATTTGTTCAAAGAATTTTAAATAATTTTATTTAAAAATAAATTTAAAATTATTTATATTTATCAAAACTTAGTTTAAAATCAGAATAGAAAAAATTGAATTCTTTACATTTAAAATTATTCGAATCCTTTCATTCAAATACAACATAAGAGGTTTTGCACAAGTTTAATGAACGTTGGTGTTATTCGTACACATATTTGATACTGCGTCGAATAATTTTGTAGAGTGTTGGTGAAATATATGTTATGATTATCTTAATTAGTATGCATTAGATTAAGTTTTCCGTTTTTGTAATTACTATAATGTGGGCATGGTCTGGGGTTGAGTGCTGTATTCTAATTTCTGAAACTTTGACTAAGAATTTCCCTTTTTTCTTTCTTCAACCTAAACTTTGACTGCAACTCCTAAATTTAGATACTTGATTTTTAAAGAAGTGCCATAAATGTGGCTCTGTGCTCAAGACTTATCAACAAGGGATCCAAGTTTGTATTTTAAATTATCTTTATATTTTCTATTTTATGTAATATATACGCGTTATTTATATAAAAAGTATATTGTTTATTTATTTAAATAAAAAGTTTTATATATATAACATGTATATATTAAATAAAATAAAAAATATAAGAAATGAGTGAAATATGGTCAATTTCTTCCCCCACTTCAACTTTTTTCTTGTGGGGGTTGATTGCGATTTGATCATCATGTTGTCTTAAATTTTTACAGATTTATTTATAGAATTTCCAGCTTTTTTTATGTTTTAATTTCAATAAATGATTCAAACATATTAATGATTCAAACATATTTTCTTATCATTTTTATTGATCGTATAATCCTAGCAAAATATTATTCTGTTTTAGAAAAAAAAAAAAAAAAAAGAGTATCTGTCAATAAGGTTTTGTTCAAATGTTGAGGTTGGAGAACTTGGTGAATATGGGAGGATGTTTACTGATATAGCAGTTTTTTGTTTCCTTGTTGTATTTGATTGTATTTTATATTTGAAAAATTTATAATTGATTTGAAATTTAATTTTGAATTACGAATCTATTTTATTAGTTTTTGAATTAGAGTATACCAAATAATGTAATGAACTGCATTTTATCAATAAAAAAAAAAGAAGGAAAAAAAATGGAAATATGCATCTAGATAAGGAATAGATTTGTTAATGAGTTTTAGTTTAAATAATTATGTAGGTAAGTATTCATATTAGATGCAAATGGGAAGTTTGAATAATTTATAAATTTTAAAAATTGATCTCCCTAGTGAGACATTTTTTAGAAACTGTGAGCTCATATGTAGTCAGAGTGAACAATAATTTGTACAATAGAGCATCGATCAAATCATAAGCTCCATCATTTGGCGCTATCTATGGGAACGAGACCATATGCTCGTCCCAAATCTTTCGTCTAGAGGGTTAATGATATAGGCAAGCGTCTTATATTGATTACAATGAGGAACTTGAGCGGCTTATAAACCACCAGGCCTTCTTCCCCTAATCATGCGCACAAAAACGTAAAGCTCTATGTAGATAGAGTGGGTAATGTATTTTGCACAATATGATACCATTGAATCGTAAAGCCGCATCAAACAATAATAAAGTTGGGATATTATTATTATAAGGTCATGGGTGGTGAAATTTTTATACGTTTATTTTAATAGTATTTGTTAATTTCAATAATAAAAAATCAAACCGAAATAATATTTCATCATACTCGAATATTTATTTTAGTTTTCTCATTGTTCCAACCCGAACATAACCCAGTTGGAGCCCAGTCGTATACCATGATTATGATCCAATACGCAGATGGGCCAATCAATAAAGGTGCTTAGAGGTATGAATTCATCGCCCATTTCGAAGCGGCATTTTCATAGTCACCTGGCGGGTCATATTTTTCCGGGTTAAATACATTTTACACCCCTAAAATATGATTCCTTCATTAATTAGCCCCTTAAAGTAAATAAATCTTTATTTACACCTCTTATCTTTAGATAATCCTTTAAATTAAATAAAAATTGATAAAAATATTCTTAACTACTAATGATATAATATATCCACATTAATACCTTCTACTGTTAAATATATCAATCAGTTTGAAAAGTTTATTTAACTACAATGTTCATAAAATATTTACATTTGTATAAATTAATTAAGTAAAAAATAATTATTCCAAATTTGAGTGTATAAATAGTCGTATTGATAATTAGCAAAAATTTATAAATTCACTAATTTAAATTAACAAATAAAGAAGTATTTTTGCATATTAAAATTTTAACCATTGGTACTTTAGCTTGTAGGCTCTACCGAAATCAAAAAAATTATTACCACATATATATGTCCAAGTCTGGGTTTAATGTAAAATATTAAATACGGATGTGGGTCATAACTATCAAAATAGGTTTGGATCCAGGTATTACATACTAATTGATAGGTCTAAAAGTGTTGGGCCTAAGGTTAGGTTAATGGGTGAAATACAGTTATTACATGGAAAGATAGAAAATAAATAAAATTTGCTCAGTAACTCCCAAATTACCTCAATTAACATTTGGGTGTCAAAACAATAAGCTCGATGATCACTTGCAATAGTTTTGTCTTTAAAATTATATCTAGTATAATGCACAAACAAATTTATAAATTTGTTTTAATTTAAAAGTACTAAAATTGATCTTATCAATATGTGACTGATCAAATATTAATTTATTAACATCATAAATGAATAATAATTAAAGTCAAATTGATCGATATATTTAACCATAGAGAGCATTAAAGTGAATAAAGCATATTATAAATAGTCAAGGGTACGTTTGTCCATTTTTATTTAATTTAAAGGGTTATCACAAAGATAGGAGGGTAATTGCAGGCTTCTTTAGTTTAAGATGGTATACTTTAAGGGTGCAAAATGTATTTATCCTTATTTTTCTTTGGGTTAAATGCAATTTACCTCCGTGTTATGTGAAATAAGCAAATGTTCATGTGAAAAGAAATTAGCAAATTACCTTACGTGTATCAAAAAATGAAGCAAATTACCCATCGATCAATGGTTTAGATAGAGGGTAATTTACTTCTTTTTTTTAAAAGACATGGAATAATTTTCTATTTATTTTATACAGAAGTCCTTTTACTCATTTCTCAGGTAAATTGCATTTTTGCCATTTTTCCTTGGGTGCAGACTATGTCGAGTTCCTCTTGATCAATATTGCTCAGGATCAACTTAAGAGGGTTGATGTGATGAAGAGCAGTAACATGATGAGAAGATTATGGAAGGGAATAATGGAGATGGACGAAGAGAGTTGTCCTTATGGGTAAAAAGTGTTAACAAAGAAGTCCCACGGACAGCCGCTATTTTATCTATGTTATATTATTCTTGCTGTTATTTGATCACTCTTGCTTCACACTGTAATATATGCTTTGCTGAAAATTCCTATCTGTTCTTCTGTAGATTCTATAAATTTTGGGGTATCTTTTTCAGTTGATGTAATTGGAGCTGTCTAGTTATGAAAGCGAGAGTAGGGGTTAAGATGTTGTGTTCATCCGGATTGATTCATGTCCTGCTGTAGAAGTGGCACTTCTTGAATGAGTCCCTCATGTCGTTCACCTGTGTACATACCAAAATTACATGCTATCATCATCAGAACTTCTGTCATTCTGCACATTGTATCTGCTAAGAACTGGGAGTTGTGCAGTTGCCGATATTCGGAATGATCTTCCTGCACCTATTGTTGTTCTGTCCTGCATTCTCCCCACATCTTTGCACACATTGTCCAGTATGGAGAGAAAATCTCGTATGATCATGAAAATTCTTAGAGGATGAGCCTCCTGCTTTGCAGCATCTCCATGGAAATACTGTGTTACCTCTTTAACCTGGGACAAGGCTTTTCTTTCTTCAGCCTTAACTCTAGAGATTTCATCAACCGCCTCTTTCAGAAATGCTTTCATCGAATCGAAAAATTTGCCTCCTTGCGGGCCTTGTTCCTCGTATTGCATAGCCTGTTTGACTTTCTGAAGCCCCATTTCCAGCTTGGAGACGTAGCTACTCAAAACATCTGAGTCCATTCCCGCTGCCTTTTTAACATTGCCAAGCTCTTTACTTAACCCTGCTACAATTTGCAACCCTTGCTTCTTAAAATCCTCTTCATTAAACTTGAAATTGCTTCTATTCGTCAGAGTTTCACTTGTAGGGTCGGCACCTGCTCCTTCTGACCTTATAATCTCTTGGACCACAAAGTGAAGTAAGGTTGTCTTACCATCTGTTCCTTTTATGTCGACTAGTTTCAACAAGGTATCCAATTTAAAAGCTTTGGCATCACCACGATTAGTGCCATTATTCATGCGGTTTCCTGTCCTCAGAACAGCTTCAAGGAGTTTAAGGAAAAGGCGACTATTCTTCAATTCTTCACTGGCTTCCTGCATCAAGTAATGAGCTTAGACGTGACAAGTCTGTGCAGCTAAATAGGAATTACGATTTTCAGGTATACCAGAAAAGCACTACCTAGCTAGATGTTCAATGCACACATGTATAGTCGACCCATTTCATAAAAACTCTTGTGTCAAAATATTTACATGGAATAGATGGTAGTACCTCTAGGGTCTGAAAGGACTTTCTCAAATATTTTACTTCTGTATCAAAGTTTGCTCTGTACAGCAACACTTCCACTCTTTTAAAGGCAAATGGGATATCAAGTATTGCCTTGAGGAATCGCTCTGCTGGTCCTAATTTAGAGCTTTCATCATTGTACTGCTTAAGCTTTATCTCTTCCTCCTTGGTCGGTGCCATCTTCACTAAAGTCTCAAATAGTTCTGGACCCAATCCTTCTGGATTTCCTGCAGCTCGAAACAAATAATTTTACCAGTGACGAGCTATTTTGAAGTACCTGGACTCAAATTTTATAATTGTGCATTGTAATCAAGAGTTCATAACAGTATGTGGTGAATTCAGCACCGAGCAGCAGGATTCAAATCTCTTCTCATTTACTATGTTGCATTTTATTATGTTTTAATATGCTATCTTATGATGGTAATGCAGCATGGCGTTCTGATTGCTTAACATTGAACTAGCGAGTCTGAGAGTGAAGGGGGCGTTCTTTTCAAGTCTAATGAAGAATATATTTTCAACAAAACCAAAAATTCACACCAATGCATCTTTTTAGCTGTCTATGGCTGGTGGCCGCACAATGTGCCATCATTCAGTTGCTCCTGGACAAGGAGATGACGAAATCAAACTCGTTGCCCTTGTGTGCATAGGTTTATCGTTCCGTTTGAACTTTGTTAATTTTTTCTATTTAGTTGACTTGGACTTCTACTTAAGGTAGAAAATGTAATATGAACCACACAGCTTTTCATCAGTATAGTTTTTAATTACAAACCACATCATAGGTAGAAAGTTTAAGGGCAAAGCGGAGAGCGCATTAGTTCTACAGTGAAGCTGCTGGTGTCTGGCGATATTCAACATGAAACGAATGGTGAGGTGGTGGTTTCTTCTGTGTGAAAGGCTTTTTGCTTTGACAGTAGAAGACTTTAGAAGCAAATTTTCCTACATGTGTTACTCAAACTATTTATCCTGCAATTGTTTTTGGCTCACTTAAGCATAGGCCTTAAGATTGAGAAGAGCCAGGTAGGTTTTCTAATTTACTGAAAAATTCAAATCCATGTCATGCCTTAGGAATAGAGAAAAGAATACTTACCATCTAAAAGTGCTTCAGAAACCTCCTCCCTTGTCACATTCAATGCACGTAATAAGATAGCAATATTCTGGGATTTCTTCGCATCTAGTACTCTCTTCTCCAGGTGAAGAGACGGTAGGACCGACTTCCTACTTGCTACTTTAGGTACTGAATTCATAGGATTACATCCAAATAGCGACTCCATTGCATCCTCATTCAACCTATTAGTGCACATTCCATTATTAGAGATTGCGCGAACACTTCATTAATTCCATAACAAAGTACTCAATTAACTTACTTGAATGAGGTTGACTTTAACTGATCCCAAACTGTGGCTGTGTCTGAGGTGGCTTGTACTTTATCCCAATGCAAAGGCTTCATTCTGGAGCTTGATCCATCCTTGTCTTCACCATCAAATATTTCTGATGAACTCGCATCTTTATTAACTTCCTCAACAGGCCTTGTCTTCTCAGCTTTTGGGCTAGGACTCTTTGACTTTGGCCTTGTCAGTTGCTTGGAAACTGGTAATGGTGAATATGTCTTCACAGCGCCATATTTTCTTGGTATTGACAGTGGTGGAGGAGGTGGCGGAGGAGGTGGAATTGCAATTTTAGATATCTGCTGCTCTCCGTTGCTTGTTGATTGACGCTGTTCTGTTTCCAGAGGTGGAGGTGATGCTGAAAATTTGGCCCTTTTAGGCGAATACTTTAGTGCTTTGCTATGTTGCGCTAGCCCCAAGGAAGCTGTAGGAGGTAGGGGTGGTGAAACCGGTAATGATTGCTTGGTGAATGTTACCATCACAGGCGTTGTATCAGGAGATGACGCTGAAAATCGAGATCTTGGTGAGGTTCTCTTGGAATGAGGTACAGAATTAGCAACAAGATTATCTGGCCTGGCCTGGTTGGCTTGGCAAGTATCATTGCTTGAGTAGCAGTAGCGTGACATAGGGGACTCGTTGCTCGTATATGTCCCTCGTGGAATGCGAAAGCTGGCTTCATGCCTCTCATCATCCGATGATGACATTGGTGGGGGTGAGTTTATGGTAGTGGGGGCTGGTGGGCGCTTCGTCAGTGGTGGCAGTGGCTGAAAGTCGGGACTTGGTCTGTACAGATCACATCTTTTTACCGAGTTCAATTTTTGATATGGTGAGCCACTGGCAATATCATTACTTGTCTCATTTACTATACTTCTGGTGGATGGCTCTGCTGTCTCAGTGTATAGGAATGTGGATGGTGGCATTCTTGATTCTTCATTGATCCTATCTGAATTTCCATCTACAAGCTTTCTTGATTCACTGGGATGTTTCACACGGTTCTTGTACATATAGAACGCCAATGCCGACAGCATTCCCAATGTGATAATCCCTGATGTCGCTGCAATTGCCACTTTCTTTGACGGCTTGGACGGCTGAGTGGCAACTGGATATGATGCCACTGGTGTGAAAGTTTCCGGTACAGTTGCTGGTGCCGGTGGTGGTTGCTGGCCCTGATCCACCATCGGTCCTGTCGGAAACTCATGGGAGAATGGCTGGTCCTCGTCGGGAAAATCTGCATTAGCAGGAGGCGGCGGAGGCAGAGACAGTGGGAATAATTCAGATTGGGGTGGTGGTGCTGAAATTGCTGGAAACAAAGGTTGGTGCAAAATTCTCCTGTTTTTCTCCTCACCAGGGAAGTGAACCCTGAAAGATGCAACCAATGGTATGATCAAGAAAATGCTGATAAGATGGGCTCTCATCGTTGCCCTTTTCTTGGTGAACTGTCTTATTTGTTTCTCTCACCTCATTCATCTCAGGCCTTTTGTCCTAAACTCTGAGTGGTCACCAAGTTTTGAGAGAGAGAAACAATTAGAGGTTTGTGAAGGAGAAGCTTCCGATGCTGTCAGTGTCTGATCTCAACTTAATAAACAAGCATTTCATGAGACCACCTCATTTCAAGAGCATATGCCCCTTGGCCTTTTCCTTGCATCTCTCTCTCTCTCATAAAGAATTCTCCAACTTTTGTTGCCAGCTGGCTGAAAATGATTGGCTAGATTTCCTGCTAAAATGTGTTTATAACTTTTGAATTATTGCTCAATACTACTTGTGTTGCTGACAGAGTGGGTTGCAATTGAGTGTTTTTTAGTTGTGAAGGAAGAGGCTGTTGCCCTTCATTTCTATGTCAAGGGGAAGCCACTTCATCCATAAGACTTGAATCATATTTATATCACTTCATTTTTTTTTTTTTATCTTTAATTGATATTTTTAAAACAAAATTATATAATTTTTCAAGATTTTATAAATTCTCTATTATAAATAGTTGACGAATGATCTTTTATTGTAATCCATCCAGAATGGTCATGATAGACATGGATGTAGGAGATTTTTTCAAATCACATAAATCTTATGTGTTGTAATTATCTGTACTTTCTAATTTTTTTTACAAACATGCTCAGGATCTAACTCAAAGAAATTTCTAACTGATATTTACAACATTTCATGTAATATAATTGACGGATGTATATTATAGTTTTGTTCGTAGCCTTCCTTGAGTGGTCAATTATAATCACAAGATCCATTTCAAAATCTCTTCTTTTCTATTCTTAAATAATTCGCTTTTAATTATTACTGTTGATTATATTTTTTCAGTTGAAATATAATTTTTTTATCACATAAAAATAAAAATATTAATTAAAAAATCAAACTGAATAAAATAATAATTCTACTTTATTTTTCATTAAATAAAGAAAAAAGAAATTCCATGGTTATTTCCCACGTTAAGCATCCTACCTTTACTTCTAATTGGTGGATTCGGACAATCTTATGGACCAAAGGTGCCTTTCGTATAGTAGCGTCATTCATCTTACCAACCAATAATAATAATAATAATAATAATAATAATAATAATAATAATAATAATAATAAATTTTAAAAAATAAAAATAAATTTATACTACATATCTGGTTTTTTTCTTTTTTTCACATCCAGTAACTTCCACATTTCTTTCACTGTTTGTAAAAAAACAGTAAAAAATAAATAAAAGCTAAATTCGGCAGTGTTTGAAAGAAAAATATTTTTAAAATACCACTTGATTGATTAAAGATTATTTTATCTCTCTATGTCAAAAAGATATTATTTTTGCTTAATATTTACACTTGTCTTTTGTTAAAAATATATTGTTTTTCTCAAAAAATAAAATATTAGTATATTGCATATTTATTTTATAAACATTTTTCATTTATATTATTAAAATGTTAAAAATAGCAACACTGAATGTTTAATTCAATACTCCAATTAAGGAATATAACATTTCAATCATCACAATGAATAAACTTGCGTGATTATAAACAAAAATATTAATTAATCATAGCAATTTCATTTATATTTTTCTATGATACATGATTTAGAACAAATAAAATATAAAAAATGTAAATAATACATTTTAATAGTGTTAAATTATTTAAAAATTCTAATATCAATTTTAGATATGCAATTTTAAAAATAAATTAAAATTACTGAAATGAGCACAAAATAAAATTAAATTTATTTATGAAAAAGTCAAAACAGCTGCGAGCAATGGTAACCCATCCTAGGTGGTCCGATTGTTGGGTGTGGGCCGGAAGACCCACAAAATCGGTTCTTCTTCAAAATCACTTTAAATCGAGAGAATGCCCCAACCCAGTGGTTCGACTTCGATCCATGATCCACAAATTTGTCTTTCTTCTCGAATTTTCTGTTTTTTTAATCAATTTATTGTATTTTGTTCTTCATAGTCCAGACTTTAGCACTTGTGTTTCTTGTCCTCATGATATTTATGTTGATGGTGTTACCAAATTCATAGTACAATCTTTTTAGCATAAATTTAGAAAAGGAAAATAGTTGACAGAATGTTTTTTGTTTTTTTTTTGTTTTTCTTGAAATGCAAATTGAATAAGTGTTAACTAATTAACTGCTTGTAACACTGATTTCAGAAATAATCTAATGCTTTATTTTGGCCCATTGGACTGCTTTACATCAAAAGCATAGGCCCATTACAGTGGCGACAGAGCCTGAATCTTGAACTTGTCTTATTTCCCACTCCCACCTGCCAATGTATGATATCACTCTACTTAAATTTTATTTTCTTTAATTATAAATTAAATATATAGTTAGTAATTTACTTATCAACGATAAAGATTTACATATTGAAATTGAAACTGAAATTAAAAATGTTGAACAACATTTCTCTGCTTAATTTACTTTCTCAATTATCTATTAAAAAAAATAAAAAAATTATACCAAGTTATTAGAATTTTTAGCAAAATAAAAATTCATAAATGTTTTTAAAAATAAGTGAGAAATAGAATAAACTTAAATCAGGAGTAGAAAATCAAATTTTAAATAATAGAAGATGAATTTACAAACACCTATATTTCTTGTTCTTCATTCTCAAAAAAATAGAAAAATAAGAGTGGCATCTCATAAATCTGTCAGAATGATTGCATATGCATTTTGTGTGCCGTTCAGGGTTTCTAACCTAATGTTGCCAAGAAAAACACACATGTCAAGGCATATATTTAGCTCCACGAATCATTTTGATAAGAATTCAAATATAAATTATGAGTGTAAGAACGTTCAATTTTTTATGATCGATAAAATCGAGTAATTTTCAGGACGATGAGAAGAATCAATTTGAATTATTTATTTAAATAATAAAGGAACAAAAAAAGTGGCCAAAAAAAATATCTGATTTGCATTATAGATTCCACTAAATGGCAAATTGCAACCCCATAATAGCAAAGATTGGGCATTATGAGCATACAATCCCTTTGGCTCTCATTTTCTCCTTAACTGTCGCTGTAATGAGTGGGGTTCTACATTTCGTTCTCTCCATTTTTATTCTGTTTATCTATATATGTACATGGAAAAGGCGCATGCACGATTATGATACTCAATCACTTTCACCTTTTGTATTGGCAAAAAAATTATTGTAGTTTACTGCAATCATTACTTCCCTTTGACGAGCTGAGTTTCTTGAAATTCAATAATTGCAAGCTAATGCTTTATTGGGATGGACAGTGATATTCACTAGGTGGACTTTTATCATGTTCTGGATTTTCCTATCCGATAATTATATTTAGATTTTTAATCTATAATCAGTTTATATAGATCATTCTTTTATTTTTAATAATTATAAATATATTAGCTAAAAACATCGATAATATTATTACACAAATTACCTATATTTTTTATTATTATGGGTAGTTGCTGCTATTATGTAAAAGATATAGATGATTTATATAAATAAATTATAGATTAAAGGGTATAAATATAATCACTCCTTTTTCTATTGAGAGTTGGGCGTTTTACTTTTATTTATTTGTTTCATAATATTTATAAAGTATTTGTAGAGCGCCTCTCTCACATGCACTGAAGATAGTTTTCTGAAGCTCATTATCATGGTAATTGAAGTACACTCGGTGCATGCATGTGTATGATGCTGTTAGTAATTAGTTTGTTAGGTTTACTTCATTTTGGCTCAATTGATAAAGTTAGGCGACATTCTATCAGAAATTATATGTTTGATTCATTCTGATGATGATGTGAGAACTGCATTACAAAAATAATTTGTAACTATCTTTATAAGCGAGTTATGGTTCTTATGCAATGTCTACGTTCATAATTGTGATCAGAGCCGAAACTATCTAATTGTTTTGTACGGAAAAAAAAAAAAAGAAAAGAAAGAATAGTTTGTTAAGAACATATTTGACCTACAATGAGTGATACCAACGTACAGTATCATTATATTAAAAAATTAATACTTATGTCCACTGTTCATACAATATAATATTGGCCTCAAAAGGGCTCATGCCATCGAAGGACTATTACCAAAGCCTTCCCAAAACTGTTCTCATGGTGTTTTGTTTTGCGAGTCCTATTGCAGAAGAACTTAAAGGTGTATTTTGCATATTAAGGGCATCATTGTAATCCTTCGCTAAAACACATTTTACCCATAAAAATAGAAACAACATAATCAATTTTATAGAGATGAATTAATTAAAAGGGTATGAGAGTGCAATGTGCATGTATTTATTCATAATATTCGAAGATATTATTCCCTTAAAGTTGTTGATATCCTCTCGAAAACAACAGATCAATCGCCCCATCGCTCCATTTTAGAATGGGAATAGACGTTATCCACATGTTTTGTCTTGTTCCTTTTGTTGTCTCACACTGTTCTTCAACCTTGTCTCTCTAATTTCTTCTTTTCTTTTTTTTTTTTAATTTAAAAAACATTCTGGTAGGGTAAATTACAACCTCTTATGAATTTTGTTATAACTGTAAGTACATCTCACTATTACGAGGCATTTACTAGTCGGCCATTAATTTTCAAAGAGTATTTATAATTTTAAATAAGGAGAAAATATTTATAAATATGAGAAACCTTAAAATAGCTTGTCTTTTCTATATTTATCTTGAGAGGCCTGAAACTTCGTTTCACATTCTTCTTTCATTAGGAATGGATATAGACAAATGGTGCAAGTATGATTTATTTAGTTTTAAATAGTAATACGTTGCCACACTAATTCTTAATTTATTAATATTTATAAGTGCTACAATATTTTTAGTTCTGAAAAGTGTTCCGTAAATCGTCTCAATCTTTGGTATGAGTATTGCTGGCAACATGATTTTTGTCTTGATCCAAATTAGTTATAGTTTGGGTAGGATTTGGAATCATGAAATGGGATTAGGTAAAAACATTATCGTTGTTTGTTATAATTATAAATAGTCACTAGAAGTGTTTTGATAAAACAATCAGGTCGCCTCAATCGTTCGGTCCAATTCAAACCGCACTGATATTAACGAGCTAAGGATGAATTGGGTTAGTATTGAGCTAGTAAAATAAGACCACGTTTTAGCAATTCGATTTGATTTTATATTTACGTAGACTGCGTTCAACCACGAAGCTAACACACTTAAACTGGCTTGGAGATTGATTAACAACCCTGAGGACTTGTGGGCAAAGCTTCTGAAAGGAAAATACTTCCCGGAAACAAATTCTTTTAATACAAAAGAAATCTCGAATCAAAGTTGGATTTGGAAAAGTATTCATAATGTTGGGGCATTGGTTAAAGACTCTACGTTTTGGTACTTAGGAGATGATAAACAGAAAGACTTTTGGTGAAGTTTAGAATAGAAATCTTATTTGAAGCCAGTACATAGTTAAATTTTGTGTTACAGCATTAGCCACTTGAATTCTTTATTGATTTGGCTTAGTTTGTTTATTTATCATATAGATTTGCATATTCTCTACTGAATTTTTATTGTGTTTTGACATTAGTTAAAGCTTGTTCCTTCTTTTTCTGCAACATCACATGTAATGCTTAGTATTAATATCATTTTTTACTATCACTTTTTGGTTGCTTAGTATTAATATCATTTTTTACTATCACTTTTTGGTTGCTTAGTATTAATATCATTTTTTACTATCACTTTTTGATTTTCTATTTGTGGTATTGATTTTTACGACGCCAAAAATGTATTTGGATTGACCAATGTTTTGTTTATTGCATTTTCAAATTGAGTTGTTGATTCAATTGTGATTAGATGCTAGCAATTATGGAATAGGACTATAACTGAATATGACAATTCTAACTGTTGTTTTGTTAATTTGAGCATCTATGTCTGACACCCTACAGAACATATACTTGGCTTGCTTACAAGCAAAATTTCAGCCTATTATCATAAAGTCTTTGCACTCTTGATGTCTCCACAGGTTTTAAGGAGGAGTGGAACGTGAAATATAAGAATTTCTGAGCTGAAAAGATTATGGAAGAAATCTTCTACAACTTTGGGTATCTATTGATTGTAAAGTTGGAAAACAGAGGACAAATCATAAATAGTGATTATCCTAAGATTAGTGTGCAAGTTCTTGGACAATGTGGTGTTTTAAGCATTTCTATACTTTTATTTGGTATAGTACTTGTGAACATGATCACTTGTGTTTCTTTTTAGTAGACAATGCTAATGTTTCCTACACTTTTTATTTTAATTGGTATCTTCATTTTTGTATTGTTTTTTGCAAATAGCTCATGCTTGTCGCATTTGTTATTATTTGGGGTATTTTATTTTGTCTAGATATTTTGGTTTCATTTTATTCCAATTTGTTTTAAAAAGAAATTAGGAATTGAAATGAACAAGGAGTTTTGTCTTGAGTTACAAAATTAGAGATGGATGCAAAGACAGAATCAGCAACAGAATCACAGACGAAAATAAAGATGAATAAGAAAACATAGGATATGTTAACGATGTATTTTCGACGGATTAAGAGACAGAATTGTCTAAGTTTCTGTGGTAAGTGAGACAGATTTTAAGACGGATTATATTCTGCCATAAAGTGCAGTGACTGATTCAGCAACGGAATCAACCATGGGACGTTCAGCAACAAAATTTTTTATGAGAATTTTCCGTCTCTAATATTATTAGGCGAGGGAAAAATTAAATTTAGAGACGGATTTTTTTTCTTGTAGTGCCTTACCTCTTTGGAGCAACAACAATCAGACTAATCCGAGCGTTGGAGGGTTATATACAGGGGTATGCCTAGTTCTCCCAAATTGTACTTTTTTGACACGGTACACAATATTTCGTTAAGATTGAATTGATTGGAATTGCTACCTTGAGTAGCTAGACAATATTTTTCACCTCTAATTTGTGTTATATATATGAAAATCACATTATTTGCATATTAAAAGTAGCATTCCTTAAAGTTAAGTCTATTTACACAAACACCTCCTGAATTTTGCAAAAATTACAAGTATATCTTCTAAATAGGTATTGTTGTAATTTACCTCAAGAGGTGACAAGGGTATCAATATCGATAATAATTACAATTTCAAGTGATATATTTATAATTTTATAAAAGACATAAAATATTTATGTAAATAATATTTAGGGATGTTAATATAAATTACACATCAAATATTAATAAAATATTCACTAAGAGTTAAGATAAACTTTATAACATTTGGGTAATGATGTTTGACTTGGGTAATTTCAATGTCCACTAATCATATTTATTCACAATATTTTTTAACATCAATATATATAAATAAGATGAATTAGCCTTCAAAACATACACATTCACTGAACCTCATAGAAACTGCAGCTTTATCCTTTAAAAAAATAAAAAAAGGAGCAAGAACTATGATGATTCTGCATTCATGTATGTGAGGAAGGTTTTTGGATTGAACTTCATAATTTAATTAGAACACTGACTCTCATGATTAGCAATGGTCCTCCTTCACCCAATGGATTTTTCTTGCTTTTAGTACTCAAATTTATGGGAAATTAAGTAGAGGGAGTTGAGAATCTATCTCCATGTGCCCTTTTTCTTTTTTTAAATAAAATCATATTTCTTTTATTATATTAAAATAGTAATTATAGTAATATATTCTTTGAATTTAATGGTTATAAAATAAAATAGAACAAATACCATAATATTTGATAAAATTTGAACCCATTACCTCGTACATACAATCAATGCACAATTTGTGAATTTCTTACGATTTTACGTATTTTTCCATACGACTTTTTTAATTTAGGTAACAAACTACAATAATTGGGGCCTTTCCAGCGTGGCTCTTATCATGATTTGCTTTGTAAGAGTAGTGATCAGGTTTACCTAAATTATATTGGAGCCTTATTTGCAAATTTCAGTTAATACTCTCTTAGCCTAATGGTTAAGGTTGAGATTCTATAACTTAGTCCGTGTTATGGGTTTGAATTCTACCGAATGTATGGGCATTAATCTCACTTTTATGTGAGTTTTATTGTAATTTGGCATTTCATAGTTCTTTGTTATATTAATGTATTGATTGAACCAATGTATTGCTCAATTATTCGAGTTATTAAAATATTGATGTAATAATGTAAGCATCATTTCTATCTAAAAAAGAAAATGGAGGGAGGGGAGGGGGGTTATTTATAAACATTTTTGCACTTTTGGAACCTGAATTCAGCCCAAATACCTAATATTTTCTGATATGTATTGAATGTAAAAAGATTAAATATTGTATTTTCCAGAATGAGTAAATCTTAATCTTCAATATAAATAAAATTGATATAGTTATCATTAACTTATTAATTAAATTGAATCATTCTCCTCTTAAATAATAAAAAAGAAAAATTTGAATTCAAACTCGTGCGAGATCCTCGCCCCATTATAAAAAAAGAAAAAGAAAAAGAAATTGACATAGTTGCATAGGGATATGATTTGTGACTAAATGCTACTGACCTTATAATTGACTCTTAACCACCATCTGGTAAGATAAATTGGATCTTTTTGGGTACTATAAAGTTCCAAAATAGCTTTGTCTAAACAATTGACTACCAAAATCACTTATATAATACCCAAAATAGCATTGTCTAAGTAATTGACTACCAAAATCACTTATTTATATAAGTGAAAATTACACCGTCCCCCCTTATTTTCATATGTTTAAAAATAACATTTAACATCTCTAACATTTATTTTCATTCAATAAATAAATTCTATATTAGTCGAAATTCATAAATTTGTTGATATTAATAAAAAATGATGAATAAAAATTCATATTTACTTTTGATTGACTTACTACCGACTTATTGCATATATTTTTTTTTAAAAAAAATAGGGGTGTTTTGTAAATGATGATGACATTTTCAGTAGGTATATGTGTACTTTTTAAAAAAGAATATGAATAGTTTGTATAAATACACCATAGTTAGAGGGTGTAAATCCAATTAATTATAACGACATATTATAATTAATTGATTGTGAGTTAGAGTCTCACGTAGACCATAAGTTACAGGGTATAAATATAATTAATTATATCGACATATTATAACTGATTGATCGTGAGTTAGAGTCTCACGTATTTAGATATTTAGTCGACTATTGCAGTGTTTTTTTTTTTTTTTGCATTTTTTAAATTTTGGTTTCTTATATGCTTTTAATATAAGTTATCCATGTATTTAGTAAATTTTAATATTTACATATATATATGTTAAATATTGTAATGAATCTCCGCTGTAAAAGAAAATTCACAATAATTCTAGCATTTGTACTCATGGGATGATTATGTTTAAATGTGCTTTCATTCTTCATAATTGTAAAACGGATATTTAAAACTTGATTCTTGGAGTTGAATTAAATGAAATACGAAATTTCCACATTAATTTAAAAAGAAAATTCACTTGGGATTTTTTGAATCAATTTTCTACTGAACTCATTCATAGTTTCCCGAATTAAAAAAAGAAACATTTTCCCATTTTCCCCCCTTTCATCTCTATTAAAATATTAATATTAAATAAATTTTAGTCGAATAACTTAAAAATTTTAAATAAAATATCTATTTAATATATTGTTAATTAATATCAAGTCAAACAAAATTTATTCATTATGTTTGGTTTCGGTTCTGAGATGGCCCAAAATCGAAGCAATGTTTGGCATTCAATATTGTGCCAATTTTTTGCTCGTTTTTAGGTATTTTGTAACAGTGAGTGGGAGACAAAACTGAAATTTCTCTCTCTTCATTTACAAATAAATTATATATATTTATATATATATATATATAGAAGAAACATGATTTAACAATAAACAGTACTTTTTATCTCCTCACCACCCAACATCAAATATACCATACTTATTTTATATTATCTCCAAAAACAAATCCAAACATACACATTATCTCTAATTTATTTTTATTTATCTTTGTTTTTCTCTCTCTATCTCCACAAAATATCCAAAAACAAGTTAAAAACAAAACCAAACATTATGATTATGTTTATCTCATTGCCAATTTTTTAATAAAAAATATAAAATACGTGCAGAATTTGCAAGTGTAAGAGTACGGTTTATATGAGCTCGTCATTAAACACTTTTAGTCCCCCACCCCCCCTATTTTTCAAAATAATAATAATAATTAATTAAAATAATAAAAAAGCACTATAATCCGACAAATTATCAAGACAGAATCTTTGAGAAGATTGCGACACAAATTTATGTCAGATTAAGACAATATAATTAACAAAATAACAATAAATTTGGAGAAGTATCCTTGCTAGATCCTCCCCACACCACACACTTAGCATAAAAAACCAGCATCAGGTGGGCTATTACAGCACCAATACATGTCACCCTCAATTCATAACAATAAATCATTTACTAAAATATTATGTGTTCAATATTCGCGGAAACTTAAATATTTACCCTGATTAATCACACTAAAAAAAATAAGGATTTTAACGATGATCAATAACTATGGTTAATATTAAAAGATCATGGTGGATACTAATTAATCACGACGTGCAATAATCATTAGTCCTTATTTTTGCAAGTGAGGCCAAGATATTTGCTACAACTAAAATTATGATAAATATTTTGGTCATATGTAAAATAATAGTGAATTTTAATTAACCATGATTTAAAGTTTATATTTTTCTGCATCGATTTTATCTACTCGTGGTATATTAATTTACCATAATTTTTAAATTCTTTTACCTTTTTATTTTATATATTCTTTTTATATACTCGTGGGATGGACGACTTTAACCAACAATAAATACAAGAATGTGGTGATTTGGAGAATCTATTGACAAACGTGTAATGAATATTTTAACCCATTATTTTAGAGGGAAATGTGTGGAATGTGGTCAGACCAAAAATTGTGTAAAAACATGAAAATTGATGAGATTGGGGCATGGCATGTGATGTGTAGAAAGAATAAAAAGAGAATGGATAAGGGAAAAGGAATGTGGTCACTGTTTGTGCAGTAGGTGAGAAAGGGGAGATGTCTTCTAATGTTTTCACCCCACCACTCAATAACTACTACCTTATCGCCACATTCATTCTTATTCTACTATTATATTATAATAACATCCCACATATTGGTAGATTTAATTACATGATTTTATAGTTGCGGGATTTCAATTTTGTTAATTGAACTAAGACAAATTCCCAGTTACACGACAAATATCTTCATGCTCTTTTTTTTTTTAAATTAGAATTAAGATAGAATTAATTATATATTAAGTATTATTATATTTATTATGTGATTGATTGATCGCTCATTTTATTACTCTACATATTGAAAAATGTAGTACATTTGTCGTATGATTGATTTAATTTTAACTGAAATTAATCGAAAGTAAATTTCCCCATCTTTATATACATATGGAATTTTTTTTATTTTGATTTTGATAAATTGAAGTAAACATATAAGAGTAGGTTGCATTTATTATATAATCAGTGTACAATTTATGATTAATTATATTATAAATATAATTAATAAATGTATTATATTTGATATGTGATTGATCGAATGAACTCAAACCTTATAGAAGTTAAAGTATTCTTATACTTACGGAAGAATCTCCCCGAAAATTATTTTAAACACGAATTTATTTGTAATAGTAGATTTAATAACTGTCTAGCGTTGTTAATCTTTAAATTATAGTTGTGACACAAATTAAATATTTCGAATTATTATTTGTTGTGATTTAGTGATTAAACTTGAACAGTGTCATACTCATGATTCGATTTTAAATTCTTTTCAAAATATTTGGTGGGACTAAATATATGTGTGTTGATTCTTATATGATTAGACTTTGATTTTTAACAATGGTAGACAGTTAACTATATGGATCATGACCCAGTGCTGCATGACGCGGCGCAAGCACAATTATCTTGACGGGTTTGTGCGGTGTCATTATTATTTTTCGATTTTGATTTTTTTAATCAACAATAGAGAATGATAGTTGATTTTTTTTTTTTTGTCTTTTGAAAAAAAAAAAAGAAACCTTATTTACTAGCGATCAAACCTCTTAGAAAACAAAATATTATTTAAAAAAATTAATAAATGTAATGTCCAGCTTCAAAGAGGAAAACGGGTGCTATAGAAAACAAGGGCTATATCACTAGAATAGAATTCTTCTTATTGCCACTAATAATTTTCAAAGTTGACTAATTCTTGTTTAAACACAATTAACCAAAATCAATGTGAACCCATTATGATTCCTTCCCAGAATTAAGCTAATTACCGAAAATAAGCAAACCAAACATGTATAGTGGGCTGTGATTGAGCCCTAAACCCCAAAGTAAGCAGTCATGAGTGACCCATGTGACCCCATATGATTCCTTAACTTGATGATTTTCAAGACCCAATTTTTCTTTACTTTAACCGATGAATTATCGTATTTCTTAGCTTAAAAAAATGTGGGATATCATTGGATGCCATTATTATTAAAGTACGAGAGAAAGAGATGGATGAGTCGTTTTCTCTTGTATGTAGTAAAAAATGTTTGATAAAATGCCAAACCAGAAAAAGGAAAAGAAAAAGGTTCCTATATATGATAAAGGGAGGCAACAGTGTCAGCTTGGCGTGCCTAACACAGTAGAGTTGTTTATATATTGATTGAAAAGATTGAGGGGTCCTCATTGGCTGAAAGAGAAAAGAAAGAAGCCCAGCCACCCCCACACCGTTGAGTTACAGCAGAAATACAGAAGAAGGAAAATAGGAGTAAAAAGGGCACAACTAATATTTTTAAAAGTTAAGTTTTATGTGTAGATCTTTTGGCAGTATTGTTTATATTTTTATTGGAAAATGGTGATTTTGATTCATGGTATAAAAAGCATAGGGTGGAGAGAAAAAAGGGGTGTTGGTGGTGGGGCGGTGGTGCTGATTCTAAAGGGATAGATGAGACTGAGAACATTCTGAGCCTGGCTTTTTGCGATAACATGGTGTTGCTATGGTGGCTGGCAAAGATTAGGGACAACTCATCTTTTTGATCCTTTGGTTTTTTGTGTTTTTTGTTGGCTTGATCCCTTTCTAATATAGTGGTGGTGGGGTTTTCTTCTTGTTTTTGTTCCTCAAAGTTATGGTCGTTTAGTAGTGCTCTTCCACTGTATCTGTAACGCTTTGTTCCCCATTGAGTGTTGATCTTTTGTATGGAGAAGGGCTTTGGTTGCCTTCCGTGTTCATGGAAGTTTAGAGTTTTCCGGTCTTAGGTGAGTTCAGAGGAATACAGGGGTTAACTGTTTCTTTCTTTACTTTCTGTGCTTACTGATTCTGGGTTTTTGTTAAAATACCCTATTTTCATGGTAAAGAAGTGACCTCTGTGTTCTTTTCGTGTAAAGATGTGACCTTTCTGATTATTACCATTTTCTGCAATTAGGTTGTGCTTGCTTTTTGGCACATGAATTCTTACCCCCACTGAAACGTCTGTTTTATTGTTTTGCTTTAATGGATAATTTGTTCTTAATTTGGGATTTGGCTTATTTCTGTATGTTTTCTTAGTTATAAACCTCTTATAATGTGATGTTTTTGTCTTGATGCATTGTTTTGGGAGCTTCATCAGTTCTTTTACTCTGTCATTTCAGAGAACAAATATGTAGGTGTTAGTGTTGGCGTGTTCTTGTTCATATGTTCAGATATGTTTTCAGCACCTTCCGAATCTAGTTGATTCCTTTTGTCTGTAATCTTGGTGGTGCTCCTCCTCTCATACCAATATTATGTTGGTTTTGACAGGTCTCTCCAACTTCATTGGTGAAGGAAATTTTGTTGAGGAAATGTGGATTCTTGGTCTTGATTTCTGAAGAAGAACCTTAGATTTTATGCTGTACGTTGGTGATAATCAAATACCAATTACTAATAAGAGAGGTGTCAGTGGTTGAACAAGTGGGAGTGTCTTAGTTTTGAGAAGTATATTAAGCATCTCTTTAGTGGGTTATTGTTGGCTATTGCTCCTGTGCTAACTCTTGGGGACCCAAGGTGCTTTGTCTCTGCTGCCAAGCAAACGAATAATCCTCTTCTTGGGTCTTTTTCTTTTCAAAAGATCAAATTCCCTTGCATCACACTGTTAGACGCGTCTCCTTAACTCACTTTTCCTTTGTCTCTCTTCTTAAATCATAGAAAAGTGGTGCCGTCTCGATATCCCTTCCTGAATTTGGGGGCTTCACCTCTATTCTCCTGCAATTTTCTATCTGACATCTTGGGGTATAAGTTATCGAGTTTAACAGAAAGAGCAGCCAGGAATTGAGATCTTGGAGCTAAAAAGAACATTTGCCTGCCAAAATGAAGTTTATGAAACTTGGATCAAAGCCTGACCAGTTTCAAACTGATGGGGACACTATCAGGTTAGCTATACCTGTTGTCAAATCATTGTTTTCTCTATTCTGTCAATGTTTTGGTATGAAACTGATCTTAATTTCCTTGCTGTTCTGCTGCTCTGAGCTTTTGTACCATAGCCTCGCTGGTTTTCTAAGCTGTTAAGTTGATATATTGTCTGTCCATTCTCCGTCTCCATTTGTTCTTATCTGGGTTTGAACTAAGAATCTGTCAGTGCTCTTCCCTAATATTTTAGTTTGTACAACTATTGTTAACACTCCAATTCCATGCTGACAAGGCTGCTATGCCAATGACTACAGATTCACCATTTTCCTCTGTGCATTTAAATATGCATATGGTTGAGTAGGATAGATTTCTCCATGTTGATAAAATGGAAGCGGTAGAATCAATTTGCAACTCATTTTTTCACTACTATTTTATTTATTTCTCCTTCAATTTCTTTCCTCTTTTGTCGACAACTGAAAATCTTTGAAGTCATGAAATTTGGGTTTCAAAGCAGTAAAGATAGGGTACCGGTGCAAATACTACAATGTCAAAGCCGGTGAACTTTCAGATTGAAGAATGCTGATAGTCATATGCACTGAATTTTTAATGGCCCTTTTTTCCGAGAAATAAATGTTGAATTGGTTATTGAAATGCAGATATCTTATGAGAGGATATGGATTCATTTTGCTTGTGCTTCTTTCCCGTGTTCTTATCAATTGTAAATACAAGCATGCCCTTATATTCAATTTAAAGGTGCGGATTAAAGGTGATTGCAATTTGCCAATTTAACTGTTGGAAGCATTTCTGTTTCAGATATGTAGCCACAGAGTTGGCAACTGACTTGGTGATTACTGTTGGGGATGTGAAGTTTTATGTCCACAAGGTATAAACGTTTTACAGTTGAAAAGGTTCCTATTACTCAAAAGCATTTTTTCCTTTCCTTAAGTTAAGCTGAGAAACATACAGCTGCCTCTTTTAACTGTCTTTTTCATGTGTGGATTGACCAAACATTTGTTGTCTCTGAGCCATTGATGTAATACTACTGTGTGCGGCATTGTGACAATGGAACCTACGATATCCAACATTTCAAGAATTAGCTCAAATTTTGATGGAATTTC
>NC_026147.1:16631786-16643966 GCF_000512975.1 Sesamum indicum
TGAACCACAAATTTTCATGTGATCCACAAATCAGTTGCCGCTGTGGCTGCGGTTCAAGAGGCACCATTGTGACTTTAATTTCAATTATCTTCTGCACAAATTCTTTGATTTAGGTGTTTGCTCATATACTAACAGTGTTGCATCTCATTGTAGTTTCCTCTTCTCTCCAAGAGTTCTCAGCTTCAGAAGCTTGTTGCTGGGACAAGCGACAACGATGAAATTGACATTCATGATATTCCGGGTGGACCTGCTGCATTTGAAATATGCGCTAAGTTCTGTTACGGCATGGTAGTAACACTCAATGCTTATAATGTGGTTGCGGCACGTTGTGCAGCAGAGTACCTGGAAATGTTTGAGATTGTTGAGAAGGGAAATCTCATATACAAGATTGACGTCTTTCTTACTTCTAGCATTTTCCGGAGTTGGAAAGACTCCATAATAGTACTTCAAACAACAAAATCTTTTCTTCCGTGGTCGGAGGAATTGAAAATTGTCAGCCACTGCCTGGATTCCATAGCTACTAAAGCTTCCACTGATCCTTCAAAAGTTGACTGGTCCTACACTTACAATCGTGATAAGCTCCCATCTGAGAATGGGCATGACCCGCACTGGAATGGTATGAAAAAGCAACAAACGGTGCCCCAAGACTGGTGGGTAGAAGACCTCTGTGACCTTCAAATTGATTTGTATAAGAGGGTTATTACCACAATAAAAGCAAAGGGAAGAATGCCAGCAGATGTTATAGGAGAATCATTAAAGGCGTATGCTTTAAGAAGGATTCCTGGTTTCAGCAAAGGCAGTATACAAGGTGGTGATCTTCTGAGATACCGTTTCTTGGTAGATACTATCACATGGTTGCTGCCCGGAGAGAAAAGTTCAGTACCTTGCAGTTTTCTGCTGAAGCTATTACAAGCATCCATTATGTTAGAATGTGAAGAGAGGGGAAGAAGGGAGCTTATGCTAAAAATTGCTCAACAGCTTGAGGAGGCAACTGTTGTTGATCTTTTGATTCGTTGTCCGACTGGTGAGACAGCCGTGTATAACATAGATATAGTACACAACTTGGTTGAGCAGTTTGTGATGCAAGAACATAGTGCTCAAATCAACTGTGCTGATGATCGTGATTTCCAGGAGATATGTCCAGGATTTACGTCAGATGTTTCCAAGTCTAAGGTGGCTAGGTTAGTTGACGGTTATCTGGCTGAAGCTGCTAGAGATCCTTCTTTACCTTTGTCCAGATTTCTCGATCTAGCTGAAATGGTTTCTGGCTTTCCAAGATCAACACATGATGGAATTTATCGTGCTATTGACATGTACCTCAAGGTCTATTAAGTTCTTCTGCATTCATTAAGTTTAAATAATTTACTCTCTCCATTCATTGCACATAGTCTAGAACTGGTTTCTTGTTAATTTTGCTAACCCATTATTATCCTCTTTGCAGGAACACCCGGGATTGAGCAAGAGTGAGAAAAAGCGAATCTGTCGGTTAATGGATTGCAGGAAGCTATCAGCTGATGCCTGTGCACACGCTGTGCAGAATGAGAGGCTGCCTTTGCGTGTGGTTGTGCAGCTTCTTTTCTTTGAGCAAGCCCGAGCAGCAGCAGCAGCCACTGGTGGTAAATCACCAGATCTGCCTGGCACCGTCAGGGCCTTGCTCCCTAGAGGATCTTATGGTAGCTCCAGGTCTGCTACTACCAACTCGGACGAGGATTGGGAGGGTGACCAGACATCCGAGGAACTTAAGGACTTGAAGGGTGAGCTAGCATCTCTGCGGCTGAGAAACAAAGGACGCAGTGACAGTGAAAGCGCTGGAACAGCAAATGATACCAAATCAAATACAGAGAAAGGTACTCCCAAGAAAGTGAAAAAGATATTCTCAAAACTCTGGACGAGCAAAGATAGACAAGGCGAGAACAGCAGCTCGGATACATCCGAGAGCCCAGCTTCCACCAGTGCAGAAGAAGCAAAGGAGACGGCAGTGGTCAAAGTGACCCGGCAAATGACATCAAACCAAATGCAGAAGAAGTTGTTGCTAACAAGGTGAAGAAAGATCTTCTGTAGACAACATCGGCCAGAAGAGAACAGCTGGTTAGATTCCCCCAAGAGCCTGTTTGTATCAGAGCAAAATGGAGGCTGTTCAAAAATAGGATACCCCATCTCAAAACTAGTTCTTGCAAGGAGTAAGTACTTGGGAACTATCAATTTGTAAGTTTGTTCCTTGATTTGCCATAGGACATTAGGACAACCCAATGCTAGAAAATGGATAAGTAACCATTTGCAGCTGAAATTTTGCAACTTCAGAAGCCAATGTTGGTTGAGGATGCATGTTTTTGCTGCAGAGGGTTCTTGAATTTTGTTCTTCACATAGAGAAATGTAGGTTTAGTTGCTTTTAATTCACCAATTTCTAGTACTAGACCCTTTGCTTCTTGTCCATTTCCCACTGCTGTAATAGTTGTAATTTTCCAGCTCATGCTAGAAAGAAAATATTTATAGCCATTTTTGTTTCTTAGATTTTACATAAAAATTTTAACACATTGTGCTGTAGATCAAATTTTTGGTTTGTCCCACCTTAAATGCCACTTGGTGGTGGTTATATTTCAGATTTTTAAAGGTATAAAAAACAAATACTTACGTTGGAAATCTTACATCAAAAGTATTCAAATGAAACAATTAAAAAGATGCTATTAAAGTAGGCTGATATGTTAGTAAGTCTCAAGTTGTGATTCCTTAGTTGTGAGATCTCAACTTTGTTTTTCTAGGGTAAATTACAACCATTCGTTTTAAAATTTGGCATAATTACGAATATTTTCTTGTTGTTTGCAAAATTATTAATACCTTTTTAATTTTAGTAGTTGTCTAACAATTAATCTAATTCGTTAGTCTTTATTAGGTGTCCATATATTTTTTATGGTGAACTAACCATAATGCCCTTGTGTACTAAAAACTATAAGTTTACTTATTCATTTATTTATTATGAATTAAGTGGATAATTTTATTTTATAATTTATAAAAATTTTCCATCCACCTCGTCTAATCTTGAAAAAAAATACAGAAAGGACAAAGTTGATAATTTCATACCTCCATTGAAAGATTACATAATTTCATCAAACATCATGAGTGTATTCGTAATTTTTCAAACTATTAGGAATATTCGTAATTATTGCAAATCTTATGGGAGATTGTTGTAATTTACCTTTTTTTTTTCTTTTACTAATAACAATAAATAAATCACAATAATTAACTCATCTTGATATATTGAACAATATCTTAATTTAACCAATACATCAATAGAACTAACAATGACAAATAAATTATAACTCACGTAAAGTGAAACAAATGTACCCATATATCTAAAGGACTCAAAACCATGTCATTGAATATATTCATGAGACTTTAATTTTAGCCTCAATCACTAAGTACAAACATAAGTACTGGTCATAAACCCAATCTTTTCTTAATGAGTGTCCAAAAGTAATTAAAAAATCTAAATAAATTAGTATTTTTAATAATATATTTCAACTGAATAAACTGAAATATAAAAAGAAAAAATAGAATGAAATTATGTACATGGAAAGTGGAGAACAATGAGTAAGTTGGATGTTATGGCTAATGAGGCCTCGGTTAATTGACGTAATTGAAGTCCCAAAATTACAAGATTATCTGTAAGGATTCTACCGATGTGTGGAATATTATTCTATTTTAATAATATGTGTCCTTCTACTTTAATAGTAATTGTTGATTATATATAGTTATTTGATATTAATAATCAGTATATGATTGTTGATAGTTATTGACTATAAATATTTGATATTAATAATTATAATCGATTAACTCAAAAGGTAATAATTCACCACTTTCACTACAAAAAAATTGAAAGTTATGAATAAAGATAAGAGTAATATATTTGGTTAAATAATATATTCAAAATTGAAGAAATAAAATAACAGACCAAATTTTGGGGACACCAAAAGTCGCCTCTGTAATAATAACAGTTATGTATAGGCACAAAATTTTTTAAATAATTAAATATTATTTACTAATTTTTTATTGTAGGAAAAATAATTATATAGAAATAATTGAAAATAAATAATTTTGAAAGATAATATTTAAAGCAGGAAAAAGAAAAAATAAAATATTACCTAAAAGTACATAACTGTTTAAAAAATTAATTTTACTTTTTATTTTCACTACTTACATCATACATTCTTCAATGTTACTTTTTTTTTAATAAAAAATTACTTCTGTAAAAATAATTTTTTTATTTCCCTTAAGGGTATTTGCAAATATTTAAAATAAGTACTTATAAGTTTATTATTAAAAATCAATTGAAAAGATTATTTTTATTTTACAACTTCTATTTTTAAATTATTTAAATTAAATTAATTGAAGTAAAAAATTATAAAAAAACTCCTTGCTAACTTTTGTAACTCATTGATAAAATTATTAATATTAAACATATTTTTCTAAAAATTCCAATTTCACCCTTTTTGTATTTTTAAGTTTTATTTTCAAATATTCTCATTTTTAATTATAACTTAACTTACAATTTATTTTCATCGTAAAAATAAAAGCTATTACAAGTCATTTACAAATACTCGTCTAATATATATTGTGAGGAAGGGTTTTAAATTACAAGTGAGGAATATTGGACCTCGGTTGAGCCCAAACTGATAATTGGGCATGAACTCCGGCCCAAATCTCAAATTGAGAGTGCACTGTGTTACGTCAGCCCATCAGACCATTGCATGTCCTCTGGGATCTAAGAATTTTAACACCCCTCCTACAAAATTGAATGAAAATTTATATTTATTTTTTATTAATTTATTGAAAATTTAATACGAATTAAATTATTATTATTCATTAAATATAATTAGTAATAATTTTTACATAATTATTTGAATTTTATTGCTAATATTAATTTTTTATTGACTATTGACCATTTTATAATTATTAATACACACAAATAAGCAAATTCTTTAATTTCTTTGTTTTGTCCGAACAAATTATGTTGTCGTGAATTTATTTTTAAGTTAAATGTATTAAATAATAAAATAAAATTGTAGCTGAAAAGAAAAGACGGGCGCGCACATACGTAAATCAGCAAATCTTCACTACCCGCAGCTACTTTGTCCACAATTTCCTCGTACCTAAACCACCTACTATTAGGTGTGAGTCAACTGGCCAAAAAAAAAACCTTATTTATAACAATAATTATTATTGTTTTGTTTTCACCTCTTTGAGCATATTTATTTTTATTTTATTTTTTTTTAAAAATAATTACATTTATATCTACACGAATTCGCAAATTGAATAGGAATGAAAATACGCAAACAAAAAAAAAAATATTCGAGGAGGAAATGAGAGATATTTTGTTTAACCACAAAAAATTATTAATTCTTTTCTTTCAAAGAATTTCCATGATAGACCAAAACAATCATTTATAGGATTAATGATTTCTAAAAGCGGATTCATTTAACTATCTGCATTTGATGCAGTTATTTAATTTGAGAATCAAAATAGTAAGCGATAGAAAAGACTAATGATTTGTTCGTCTATCTACGGCCAATCTACGGTAGAAGAGAAGGTTGGAACAATTATTTATTTTAGTTCAGGATTCCTTGTCTCTTATTTTTTTGGAGGAAAACAATTCTTGATTATTGGTACAAAAAATAAAGTAGCTGATTCAGTAGCACGGGCTACAATAAAGGCCTGGTGTCATTGTGTTAATAAAAAATGGCTCAGGGGGATGTTAACGAACTGGTCAACTATAAAAATGAGACTTCATAAGTTCAGGAATTTGAGAATGGAATAAAAAACGAGAAGACTCAATTGTCTTCCAAAAAGAGACGGGGCTGTTGTGAAAAGACAATTATCTCGCTTGCAAACATATTTGGGCGGGATTAAATATATGATAGAGTTACCTGATAATGTAATCATTGTTGATCAGCATGAAGAATATACGGCCCTACGAAAGTGTATCACTTTGGGAATTCCAACAATTTGTTTAATCAAATTGTGACCCTGATCTTACAGATACTTTAATTCTAGCGAATGATGACGCTATATCTTCAATCCGCTTAATTCTTAACAAATTAGTATTCGCAATTTGTGAGGGCCGTTCTAGCTATATAGAAATCCTTGATTAATAATAAGATAAATCACTTTTACTTCAAAAATTCGATAAATTTCTGAAATCAATTATTATATTATTTATGAACTTTGAGAAATAGATAAAAATAATTGAGGATATTATGTGATTAGTTAGTATTCCAAATATTAGTTGGTATTCAAAATATCCTATTTCAAGTAGACAAAGAGATGGTTGAATCAAAATAATTTTGTGTAAAGTTCTACTTTTTGTTTTTCAGAGGGCAATATGAATGTTCTATCATGTTCCATTAACACACTAAAAGGGTTATACGATGTATGATTTATAGTTTATTTACACAAATTATTTTTATATTTGTTTAGTTACAAAAAATCACTCATGCTAGTTAAAATTTACGGTTAATTTGTATAATATTGTGGACGTTTTTTAAAGGTGTATGTGTAATTTTCTAAAAAGCAGGGGTGATGAGTAAATAACATCGACGCATCTGATGGATGTATGTGTAATATTACTAAAAAATAAAAATAATTTGTGTAGATAAAGGAATTAGAAGGTGTAAATATAATTGTCCTTTAAGTTTATTTTAAATGTATTTACAAACTGTGTGTCCAGAGAATCCAACCCATTCCTTCCTTTTAATTAACTAAGAATTAGGTTAAGTTTGGCACGCATAAATAATTATGCAGATAAACCCGGTCAAAAACTTGCCTAACCCAGTTTTAAAGTTCAAAGAGAAATGTGCTTATCTAGTTAAGAAATATTAAATCATAATCTTTTTTAATCCATTAATTATTAAATCAGACTGAACACGTTATGACTATTTTAGTTAAGAATCTTAACAGCCACAGATCGTTCGATAAGCCCGTTTGGCTTGCGATGGTACCCCTACCGTATTACATTTTATCACTGCTAATTATAAGACACACCCTATTTTTACTAGTATGATATAGTCTTAAGCAAGGACAGACATCATCAAAAGTTTATATTTATCATTCCGTTAGTCTAGTGACTCTGATAATCACATAGCTAAAATTCCAAGGTATCATGGTTGACCCACCTAATAGGACGGACGACACGACTTATGATCTAATTTGGTTACTCACTGTGACTTGTCTCCTAAAAAATATTCGGTAAAAAATAAGTTGCCTACTCAATAAATATAATTAATTAGATTATATATACCCCTACCCGGTGAGACAAATTTCACGTAATGACAAAACCAATAGATATTTATTATGCA
Source organism: Sesamum indicum (assembly GCF_000512975.1). NCBI lineage: Eukaryota > Viridiplantae > Streptophyta > Magnoliopsida > Lamiales > Pedaliaceae > Sesamum > Sesamum indicum. Next base: position 16,639,137 of record NC_026147.1, read on the forward strand.
GTGACCATAAATTCATTAGGTAACCAATACCAACAAATACATCAATCCACAACATCATACCACTAAAAACTCATAATGCTGTAATTGAAAGCTATTTTAGGTATATCCTTCTCCGTCATCCTCAATTGGCAATAACCAAATCTCAAATCGAGTTTTAAAAATGTTGTAGCTCCTTTCAAATGCCGCCACTTAACGGCTTTAGACTATCGTTAAGTATTTAACGGTTATTCACTTGTTGTCCTTAAATTAAAAAAAACAAAGAAAGAAAAAAGACATAAAAGATGCAAATGTGTGAAATATCTATAATATGGGACCAAAATAAAAAAACAAGTTGACTTATGGAACCAAATTATAATTTACTTGTTTGTAATTCTCAAACAATAAAAAAATATTTGTAAGTAGCGATAATTACACCGTTCTTTCCTAAGGTTTGGTGCAATTACACGTAGACTTCATGTGGTTTGGAAAATTGCATCTAGTATCCATGACGTTGTTTTCACCTAACAAATAGATCCATTTCGTTAGTCGAAATTCAATTGACATGCAATAAGTTTGTAGTAAATCAATGAATGTAAATATGAATTTTTGTTCAATTGTGTTGCTAATATCAACAAATTCAGTAAATTTTTTATCAATAAATGGATCAAATTATTAGACAAAAACAAACGTAAGAGGTAGTGGATACAATTTTTCACACTATAAAAAACTTATGTATAATTATATCAAATTTAAATATATATATATATATATAAAATATAATTATCTGTTATGATTATGCCAAAGTTTAGATAACTTTTCTGTAATTTTATCTTGTGAGAAGACACAATTAGTTGGTGGTGAGGTGGATTGGAAGGTAAAGAGGAAGAGAGTGGGAATTGGGATTAGCCAATAATAAGCAGGTAATTTGGAGCGTGCGGCGGTTCAAAAGGAGAGGGGGGAAGGAAATAATTAGACAGCATCATATGTCCCATTCATGTTGTCCAGTGCGCAACTCAACTCAGGTTTTTTGTCGGTCGGCATCAGAATATTACTTGTGCATCATCATAAACCTAAAACGCCAGAATTGGGGCATTCACATTTATTTGTCCCTTCATCTATCCCACTACTATTCACATCATCCATATTGCATATTTTAAATTCATTTAATATATACCACATAATTTTTATACCTATTGCTTTTATATAATAAATAAATATAAGAGACAATAAGATTTGAAATAAAAAATTCAATTCTTTTAATCCCACCGTCACACTTGTTTCAACCATCATCTTCGTCTCAATAATATATTATTATGAATTTCAAGATAAATTTCATTTCTATTTTATCTAGTCATCAAAAACCCATCACCCACATCGGTCTTCTGTTCTAATTGGATAACCTATCTACATGCATTTATATTGAATACTCTAATTCAATCAAAAAATTAATTTCTGAGCGGTCACTTTAGGAGGAGGAATAGAGAAGTTTATGATATGATTTTAAATATTTAAGATGTATCAAATGTTATAATATAAGTAATTATTTGATAATTTTTGTGAAATCAATCGTGACTTAGAGGTTTCTTATTTACTTGCCGAAATTTCTTTATATTATGAGTTATTTAAAGATTTTATATTTCAATGATTATGTGATATTTTTTTATACTAATTTATAGGTATAATTTTTTAGTATCAAATCATTATACATTAGTCGTCACAAATGAGATAGAATTAGAGAATTTACATGTAAAAAAATTGTGTACCTTCAAATTATAAATGTACCATTTTATTCTATTTGCAATTAGATGATTTTTGTACTTGTCTTAACTTATACTTTAAAAAATTATAAGTGCGAGGGCAGTCTGTGATGACTGTCTTGAAATTTTGTCATAATTATAATATTTCATCATTATTTGAAAAATTATAAATACTTCTCCTAAAATTAATGGTCGTTTGACAAATACCCCTGTATGACAGCCCATTACAGAAGGTATTTGTCAAACGATTGTTAATTTCAAAAGGTATTTATAATTTTTTAATTTATAGTTATAATAATTTTTTTAAAAAAAAAAATCTATTATCATTTACTCATCTCGAATTGTTAACGGGATTCTCTCTCTAACGACTTTAGAGAGACGTACCTTATACTCGTGATAGCTCTAATTATGGTCTCAACGTGAAGAGTTTTGCTTCTTCCAGATTTAGTGGAACTTTTCTATAAAACTAAAATTATCACAACGGTGAGTGGGACCGCCTTAACTTTTGATTTATGAGATTTCATCTGCATTTGGATAAAATTATTTGGATTTGACCAATCCATTACAAACGATTCCATATTAAATGAATTTAAAATCTATCACAATATTATATAATATAGTTTAAAATAAAAGTTCAAAAATTTAAAATCTCTTGCGACGCATATTTATCTAAATAAATTTGATGAATTTATTATTATGAATTTGAAATTCTTTAATCCAAACATGTTAAAACAAAATACTATGTAAGATATTACAGAGTTTGGGATAATTAATGGTCGAATAATAGCGCATTATTCTCGTAAAAGATAAATCAGGGTTCGAGTCTTAACAGAGAGTTGGAGAACTAATTATGGCATTTTTTTTTTTTAAAAAAAAAAAAAAAAAACAAACCTCTTCGGATTATAAGAAAATTCAAGAAACAATTACAACATATAGACTATATTGCTTGTATCTTATAGGATTCCACTTCTGGAAATGTGACCAGACCACATGGTTCTTTGTACTCTTGCCAGAAAAACGTAATAAACGAAATAAAGACTTTAGTCGCCCACATTCATAATGCTTGTACGTTTTCATGTACAAATTACAGCTGGAAAATTCATTAGGATTCGGAAAGATCCATGTTGTTTATGTAAATTTATACTCAACAAGTGTGAATGCTATAATGGTATTATCATGAGGTGATTTAATGGTGCACACTTGATACTAATACAAATTCATATAAACGATATCAAATTTCTAAAAAGAAAAATTAGTGTAATTTCACAAGTTATAAGAATTTTGGAATTTGATAAGAATTGCCGGTGTGGCCTACATTTGACTAAAGTCTGTGTGAATCCTCTTCAAATCTCATCTCCGCTTGCCATGAATAATCAAAGCTTCACGAGTCAACTCAACTAATCTTGCACGTCTATTTTGTCCTATCTTTACTATCATTGAAATACAAGCACATAAAAAGAAAATAAAGTTGATATAAGTTCAATTAATTGTATTTGAATTATAAATATATTGCAAATTCGCAGTTAGTAACCACCAAAATTACTAAATTCTTACTTTTTAATAACGTTTCAAGTACGAAACATATAAATGAGTAATAATATGAGCATAAATAAATTTCCTTGTAACAATAATGAAAATATGTGTATATAGCGCCTGGGGCATGCAACATCTCTAGCTAGGGTCCCCGTCCCCACCCCCACCTCTGTCCGACCCATAAAAGAAAACTGCCCTCCAAACACAGCGCCCCTGGTTTCTCCAATTCTCGTCCACCACCCAAAAAGACAAGTCACTAGCAAAGATTTTCACACACATGTCACACATCTTTTCAGGGTATATCCCACCTCAATTACACCATCACCATTATGATACAATTTCACAGCGCCCTCTCCTTCTCTCTCTCTCTCTCTATATATGTGTGTAAGTATGGATGATCATACCATGACAGTATGGAATATATGATTAAAGTCTGTTTGGCTGAAAGAGGATCTTGAAAAAGGAGATGTATTCCCTTTACAACAATAACAACTAAACAACAAAACCCCATCCATATCTTCTCACGATTCCCCCCACCTCATAACGCTCTGGAAACATGATTAATCCCAAACAAACAAAACCTTGAGAAAATTGCAAAAAGGGACCCTGTCTTTTGCTAAATTCGATTCTCTTTCTACCCTAACTACATGTTAGAACTCTCTGGGATCAACAAAAATGGATAGACCAGGTGGAGACTTCGTCCAGTCACCGACAGACCTGTCACTGTAGTTTTCCCCCAACCGCTTGATGCACCATAGATCCTCGGCGCACGATAGGCTCTTCCAGTGGGGTATTCCTAACCTGAGCGGTTCGCGGCTTGCCACCTCCGTGGCCACCACTCCGCAGCCATGCTCTTGGGCCAAGTTATGGGCCAGCCCACATAGGGCCCTCATAAACTTCGCCGCGTTTGGGCCTTCCCCTCCAAGCCCATACAAGAAATGAAACCCAAACGGCCTGAAAACTTCGGGTATCGACGGCAGATGCAGCCACGGCAAGGCCCGGTCCACCACGCGCGTCGTCTTCGCCACCGCTCTCCTCACCCGCGATGCGCCCCGTACCTCCAGCCTGAAAACATCCATACAGTTCCAAACACTAAGAACCGCCCACGTCTCCGGCGGAGCCACCAGGAACTCCGCGGCCCCCGGCCAAGACTCTGGCCAGTACGATCCCTTCGGCACGGCAAGGAACGTGCCCAGACTGAGCTTATTGTTCAGAACCGCGTCAATGTCGCGGGGGAAGAACTCGGTGGTGGAGAAGCGACGGCGGTACAGTACCTCGGCGTCGGCGGGACTGAGCTTAATAATCGTGACCCGCTTGTCGATCCTGACACGGTGAGCGAAAACGGGCTGGACAAGAATGGCCGGCGTACGGAACTTGCAGTAGTCGCATTTCTGAGTGAAGAGCTTGACGGACGCCTGATTGTCAGTCTCTGTCGCCATATACGAATATTCAGCACCATTCTCACCGAACCACTGCTCCATTCTGCGCACTAGCTTCAGCCCAATTCCCATCCTCCTGTCCCAGAAAACAAAAAATCAAAAAAGAAAAAAAAACCCGTAAA
>NC_026147.1:16643976-16710366 GCF_000512975.1 Sesamum indicum
TTATATGTCAGAACAGAAAAGTACTAATTTATATATTTATTTATATCACATAAACAAAGGAGTAATTAATTAAATAAGGCAGGCAATAATTAGTTGTCTATGATGAAAAGGGTGTGTGCAGAATCCATTTATGGAAAGAGAAGATGGTTCGTTCTTGCTAAAAAAGACAAAGAGTTGATGAGTGTGCAGACAGAAGTAGTACCGATGAGAGGGAGAAACGCGGAGGCCCAAAATATAGGCGAGTTTGGTGTAAACAGGGAGAGGTTCAGGTGGTTTTGTGGAGCAGTTTTTGCCATATCTGGAGAGCTTAGTCCCGCACGTAACGGTCTTGATACAACCCCTTATCATCCCCACGATTTCTCTCCTCTCCTTATCCTCTCCGCCGCCCACCACCAGCAGCTCCGCCACCTGCACACGGCCGCCGCCATCAGAACAACCAAGATATAGATAGAACAGACTTAGCAGAAACCAAAAAGAAAAGAAGTGATGGATTTCACCAACCAGCATGAGATAAGCAGGGGAATGGCGGACCCGGCAAATGGGGTCCCCTAACAGGTCGGTGTACAGGGAGAGTTTCCCACTGGGCCCAACTTCGCACCTATTCTCCACTTCCTCCACCGCCCGCCGATCCTTCTCCGCATCGTATTCCCTCACCACCACTACCGCCGCCACCACGCCACCCTCCGCCACCATTCCTCCTCCTCCTCCTCCTCCTCCTACTTCTATATACATAATAATAACAACAACAACAGTATCCCACCCAAACACGCACGTACGTTGAGATTAAGGTTGTTTCTTGGGCGAGTAGGGTTTGCCTTGCGAATGAGGTGCTTATATAGGTGGAGGGAGGCTAAAAATCGCAGCTTTTTCAAGGCCGCGAAATTATAGGTCCTATATTAACGTGTATTTGAAGTCAGAAAAAAACAGAAAATCGTGTCGAAATTTAAGAAGAAATAAACAAGAACTAGTCTTGATTTCAGGCTTGTGGAAGAGAAATGGCGGTTATGCTTACAGTTGCTCACATATATATATATATATAGGGTTAACCAGTAGTGCTCCTTTTATACTTGGTGGGAGTGGGGTGAAAACTCAAGCTAGATTTTCACTTCGTTTACGTCGAAAATTGCAAGAGAAATGGAAGCTTAAACCGGCCACTCCACTCCCTCTCCACTGCAATAAATTATTATTATTATTAATAAAAAAAATTTATTTTTGGCAAGTCCCTGTCTATTCTTTTCCCGTTGTCCCTTCGACTCTATTTAGGAGTGATGAACTGGTAATAATAATCAAAACTTAATAATAATAATAAGTGATTATTATCAATCATCACAGGAAGGGGTGGAAGAAGAAATGGCGGCTGTGGCTGCGCAGTCTTGTTCTTTCTCTTGCACTCTCTCTCTCTCTTTCCTTCTCTCTCTTCGTATAGTTTTAATCATTTATTTGGTTGCTATCATGACCCCATTTGTAATGATTACACACTCTTTTACTTCCGTATGTGAACATTACTTCTTGCTGAGAAGCTTCAAAAAATCTCCATTCATGGAGAGGATCTTTGCAAGCAGGTATAAAATCTGAGAGGAAGAATTTTATTGAATTGAAAGTGGGTGTGGATACCCATTTAAAATACACAGAGGTACAATGCAGGTGAAGAAAAAACAAAACTTCAGCCACCTCAGCTATTCTGGTAGAAAAACGCTAATGACTAATGAGAAACGCTAAAAGAGAAAAGCAATATGTACAATGAAGAAGTTGCTAATAACTAAGAAAGAAATAAAAGTGCAAAAGCCCTCGGATAAGTCGTGAATGCGAGAATGCGAGATGCTCTGTTTTTGTTTTCTGCTGCTCTGCTGCACATGAAGAAACTACAGCAGCAGCTCCACTTCAACACCCCCCCTTCAAGCTGGGTCTGGAGGACGAAGCAAACCCAGCTTGGACATGAATTTGAGAAAGGCAGCACTGGGAAGTGATTTCGTGAAGACATCAGCAACTTGTAACTTGCTGGAGATAAAAGAAGGTAGAATGAAACCTTCTTTATACTTGTCGCGGACCACGTGACAATCAATGTCGAGGTGTTTCGTACGTTCATGGAACACCGGATTAGCTGTGATGTGTAAAGCGGCCTGATTGTCACACCAAAATGGAATAGGAGTCGAAACTGAAATCTGGAAATCTTTGAGCAGGAAAGAGATCCATTGAAGTTCACAAACAGAGGCAGCCATGGCACGATATTCCGCTTCGGCTGAAGAACGTGAGACGGTGTTCTGTTTCTTAGTCTTCCAGGAGATGAGGGAAGAGCCAAGAAAGATGCAAAAACCAGTAACGGAGCGACGTGTATCCATACAGGAGCCCCAATCAGCATCAGTATAAGCTGCAAGCTGAAAATTAGAGGATGAAGGAAAGAATATACCAGTAGTCAAAGAGCCCTTAAGATACTTCACAACGTGCAAAGCCGCAGACCAATGTTGATCAGTGGGATGTTGCAGGAATTGGCTTAGTTGCTGTACTGCAAACGATAGATCAGGACGCGTGAAACCAAGGTACAATAGGCGCCCTATCAGCCTTCTATATTTTTCAGGATCAGGAAGAGGGGATCCAAGTTCAGAACTGAATTTAATACCGTGAGGAAGAGGAGTCAGAACTGGATGTGCATCAGTCATCCCAGTATCAGTGATAATATCACTGATATATTTACTTTGTGTAACACTCATTCCGTCAGAGGAGCGGGCAATCTCCAATCCCAAAAAATATTTTGCATACCCAAGATCCTTGATTGTAAAAAGATCATCCAAGTAAGCCTTAACCTCTATGATTAGTCCCTCCGCCGGACCCATGATGAGAATATCATCCACGTAAACGAGCAAAGCTAAAAAACCACCACTAGTGAGTTTAATGAACAGGCAATTATCGTGGGCAGACTGGAGAAATCCGAATGCACTTACCTTCTGAGTGAATTCATGGTTCCATTGGCGTGAGGCTTGTTTCAAACCGTAAAGTGATTTGTGTAATTTGCAAACCATGCCAGGTTGCACAGCATATCCTTCGGGAGGCGTCATGTATACCTCCTCATCCAAACGCCCATGGAGGAAGGCGTTGTTAATGTCAAGCTGATGAACCGGCCACGAATAAGCTGCAGCAATGCTAAGAAACACCCGTACAGTAACACTCTTAGCTACTGGAGAGAAACTCTCAGTATAATCTACTCCTTCAATCTGAGTGTACCCCTTCGCGACAAGACGAGCCTTATATCGACTGACACTTCCATCAGGATTCAATTTTAACTTGTAGACCCATCGTGAACCGATGGCTCGTTTTCCATGCGGTAGATAAGTTAAACTCCATGTATTATTCCTTTCAAGAGCCTGAATTTCATCCTTCATTGCCAATTCCCATTCAACGCGTCCCTGAGCTTGAGAATAAGATCTAGGTTCCTGCAAAACAGATAACTGGGCAACAAAATGCAAGTGTGCAGTGGAGAAAGTAGAGTGATGATTGCAGACATAATCAGATAGCCAAGCGGGCTTATGAACATGACGAGTTGAATGTCTGAGAGGTCTAGGTGATGTATTTTGTATAGGAGAAGGGAATGCATTAGCAGGAACAGAATCAGGAAACATAGGTTCAGTGGACTGAGGAGAAGGGGTCTGTATAACATCAGGGGCAAGTTCTATATCAGGGACAAGAGGTAGACTGGTATCTGGGGCTTGAGTTGATGGAGACTGCAAAGGAAAAACATGTTCATGGAAGATAACATCACGTGATACTACAAGCTTATTTGTGTCTAAATCATACAATCTATACCCTTTGTAATCATGGCAATACCCAAGAAAGACACATTTTAGAGCCCTTTTACTGAATTTATCCTTGTCAGACTTGGGTACGGTGGCAAAACATAGACACCCAAAGATTCGTAAATGATCATAAGTTGGAGTAGTATTATATAACATCTCATATGGACTTTTCCAAGATAGTACAGAAGAAGGTAGCCTGTTGAGGATGTAGGTGGCAGTGAGCAAAGCTTCGCCCCAAAATTTTGTAGACAAACATGACTGAAAAAGCAGAGACCGTGCTATTTCAAGGAGTTGCTTATGACGTCTCTCAACTAAACCATTTTGCTGGGGAGTATATGGGCAAGATTTTTGATGAAAGATGCCTAGCAATGCGAATAGAGATTGACAATCCCTGCCTAAAAACTCGGCCCCATTATCAGTTCGTATATGTTTAACGGATGAATGAAACTGATTCTGGGCATATTTAAAGAATGTTTTTAACAAAGTAGGAGTTTGGCTTTTGTGTCTCATCAAATATGTCCAAGTCGCACGAGTGTAATCATCCACAATCGTAAGAAAATAATGGCAATTGGACAAAGTTGGTTTATGATAAGGTCCCCATATGTCGACATGTATAAGATCGAAAGGTTTGGATGTCGAAGAAGTGCTATGGGGAAAAGGCAACCTATGTTGTTTAGCGAGAGGACACACAGTACATATTTCAGCATTTTTAGTAACATTTTTCATGGTGGGAACATGTTCAAGTACCTTGAGCGAGGGATGCCCCAACCTCTTGTGCCATAACAAAGCATCAGATTCTATAACACGAGATACAAAGTTCGAAGAAACAGATTGGAAAGATTTGATAAAAGCTGTATCAAAAGACTGTTTATTGAGAATATAGAGATGTTTGGTTTGCTTTGCCACTGCCACCACCTCATTAGTCATCCGGTCCTGTATCAGACAACAAGAGGGAAAGAAAGTGAAACGAAGTTCAGAAGTGGTACACAACTTGCTAACCGAGATCAAGTTAGACTGAAAAGTGGGAACGTATAGCACATCTTTGAGCACGAGTCTCTTAGATAAATGTATGTGACCAGATTGTTTAGTTTGTATTGAGGTGCCATCAGGTAGATATATAGAAGATGTGAAAAGGGATTTACTCAAAAAGTGGAAAGCATTGACATCACTGCACATATGACTTGTTGCACCAGAATCTATAATCCAGGAACTTGGATGCAAATGCTCAATACCAGTAAAGGTGCAGTAGTGCATACCTGCAAAATTTTCTGAACAACTTGCCTGGATAGGGTCTGAAGGCAACTTTTTCAGCATCTTCATAAGCTCCATGACCACATCATTAACTGAGGATTGATCCTCCCTTTGCACTTCTTTTTGAAACTTAGGTTCTGGTCCTTGCGCAATATTCACCCTGTTCGAACCCCCAACACTTTTCCTTCTTTGTTCGTTCAATTCTTTATACCATTCCGGCACTCCGTGCAACTTGAAACAAGTACTTTTGTCATGACCTGTTTTGCTACCATGCTCGCATTTCATACTTCGTTTATCTACTACTCCTCTCTTTCTGTAACTCTGTCCTCTTGGTAATTCCTCTCGTTTCTTGGCTGCCCCTTCAGCAAACAATGCTGCTCCCTCAAGTGATTCACCCATGTGTACTTGCCTTTGCCTCTCTACGCGTAAAATCATCGAATAGGCTTTATTTATACTCGGTAGAGGTTCAGCAACCAGAATCTGACTCCGCACATTATCGTATTCTTCATTCAGACCCATAAGAAACTGCATAAGATGATTTTGCTCAATCAGGTCCGCCATCGCCTTAGCGACATTGCATGTACAGGCGCATCCACAGGTACACTCAGGTAATGGTCTCAGCTGAATTAGTTCATCCCATAGCATTTGGATTTTGGTGAAATAATCCACAACTGACAAATCTCCCTGTCTAACAGATGCAATCTCTCGCTCCAATTGATATAAGAGTGGTCCATTACATACTCCATACCTTTCATTCAAGGTAATCCACAAGGTTCTAGCAGATTTAGTGTATATAAAAGCATTAGCGATGTTTTTAGTCATGGCATTAAGTAGCCAGGACGTCACCATACAGTCAACACGCGTCCATTGTTCCAATAACTCAGGGTCTTCTACAGGTTTTGCACATGTTCCAGTAATAAAATCGAGCTTCGATTTTGCTCCTAGAGCACGACGAACAGCTCTACTCCAACTCAAGAAATTTTTGCCATCAAGAGGCGTGGATACAAGCATCATACCTGGATGCTCTGAGCTATGAAGCTGCAGAGCTTCGGACTTCAAACGATCCAGCGCATTTACAGTGGTTTGAGTCGCAGCCTCCATCGCCATAGCTGCTGCGCTTCACAAGTGCTCTGTTTTGTGTGTCGCGGAAGCAGGATCAGAGACCTTCAATCGAAGGCTCTGATACCATGCTGAGAAGCTTCAAAAAATCTCCATTCATGGAGAGGATCTTTGCAAGCAGGTATAAAATCTGAGAGGAAGAATTTTATTGAATTGAAAGTGGGTGTGGATACCCATTTAAAATACACAGAGGTACAATGCAGGTGAAGAAAAAACAAAACTTCAGCCACCTCAGCTATTCTGGTAGAAAAACGCTAATGACTAATGAGAAACGCTAAAAGAGAAAAGCAATATGTACAATGAAGAAGTTGCTAATAACTAAGAAAGAAATAAAAGTGCAAAAGCCCTCGGATAAGTCGTGAATGCGAGAATGCGAGATGCTCTGTTTTTGTTTTCTGCTGCTCTGCTGCACATGAAGAAACTACAGCAGCAGCTCCACTTCAACACTTCTTTCTCATGTATGTATACATATGCATACGTTACATACATACATACACCGGACATATATACCATTGGACACTCATCTCATGCATATTGTAATTTATACTGCTAAAAGTAAACCTTGTATAAAATACAACAAGGCAATAAGTGAACCGCATGTTATTTTCCCTTGCATATGAAGTTCTAACTTTTTTTTTCAATATAATATTTTTGAGAATTATTTTTACAGTTATTTATACGTACTTCAAGCATATCTTTATTTGTACATAGAGAAATTACATCAAGCTCTGCTATACAATTATAAATAAATACTTATTATTTAAAAAATTATCAATATTTTTAAAATTAATAGTTGTCCAAAATATGCTTATTCATTAGCTTCTGTTAGAATTATATAAGATTTTACATTGAATTGTCTAAAATATTTTTTTAATATTATAAAGTATAATTTTACATATATTTTAAAATATTATTACGAACTAAAATGTGGTTTTTTTAAAAATAGTAAACATAGAGGGTTGAAATGGTAGATTGAACATCATAAGATTTTAACATTATTTTCAAAAATTAATAAACCACCAAGAAAAAAAATCTTTAAAAGGTAAAGTTGACATTTTCATTTATCATTCAAAGATTACGTAATTATGTTAAATATAAAATTATTTTTAATTTCTCAACTAATAATATAGTATTTGTAATTGTGTTGAATTTCAAATTCAATCTAATTTATCCTATATTATTCATCTTAATTTGCTAGGAATTTGCATGTAATAATCACAGCAAAAATATGATATTTCTCTATGTTAATAACTATAGTCAAAAGGAAAAAATTGTGGCTAATACAAATTAATTACAGTTTCTCAACAGCCATTAGTCATTGTTTCTGCAAGTGTGGCTAGGACATTAGCTATGACTAAAATCATGGCAAATATTTTAGCTATGACTAATATAACTAAACGTGATAAAAATTTAAATTTTTACATTGTTTTGTTTAACCGTTGTTTAGTGATTTACCACGATTTTTAAGTCGTAGTCATTTATAATTAAGGATACCCCTTAAAATTAACGATCTTGTAATAAATACTCTTTTACAATGAATTGTCACGAGAAATACATATTATACAACGTTTAATATAAGAGAATTTTTATAATTTTTTAAATTATAAAAAGATAATTATAATTATAATAAATTTAAGAGAAATCCATTATAAATTATTCAAATTTATAACATTACCTATAATGTAGCAGTAGAGATTGATAACAAGACGCGGCGATGAAGATGTAAAAGTACTGTTGATGAAAATAATTTGGAATAACAATAGTACTATAAACTAAGAAAATTTATAAAAAAAAATGAATTGTACTTTCATTCTTTGTAATTTTTTTCCCTTGTACCTAAATGTAGTATTAGTTAGTAAGATATTAATGTCACATATATTATTAAGAAAGCGCAACGTGCAAGTTGAAGACAAAATGGAACATAATGTTTTTTTGTTGTTAACCTATAAAAACATGTTGTTGGGATCTCTCTATCAGGAAAATTATTTTAAAAAATAAGACAAATTGACAAGTGAAGGTGCGAGGACATGATTGTATATTTTATATGAAGATACTTCTAACGCGTGAACACTTCAATAAAAAATTATTTAGTATTAAAAGTTGAAATAGTAATACGAAAATTTTCATTAATTATTTATATTAAGTGATAGTAATTCTCGTGTATTATTGAATAAAAAAATATATCTCGCATATACAAATATTTTATGTATGTGCTGAAATATTTAAATACGTAGGCATATAAGTGTAGATTGTGGGTTAATTTGATGCAATAGAAGTATCACTAGAAAAAAATAAATAGTTATTAACCACGATCATATAACAGTTATTAGTCTTGATTGTTACGAATATGACTAAAGTATTTGTCACTATTAAGAGCCACGGTAAAATATTTGACTTGATTATAGTTATAGCAAATATAATTTTCATAGTAGATAAATTAAATTGTTGCATCAATTTTATTTAATCAGGGTTAATAATAATTTTAATCCGTAGCTTTTAAAAATATAAGCAATAGTAATTTTTTGCTCCTATTTTATGTCAATCCATGTAGTCGGATCAAGCCCTTGGCTTGATTAGAACAAACATGTCTTTCTCGTCATCTTGAAACCCACATGAATATCTTCAAGAATACCCAAGGACAGAGAAAGAGTATACAAAGATAGAGGATATTTGGATCAAGAGCATTTTTAGGGAGACTTGCATGTTGTGATAAACTCACTCGTATTTGAACTTGTATTTATATGATCACAGTTATGTACTTTATTTGTAAGTGTATTCAACTTACCCCAAGAAGAGTTCTTAGCCCAACATGCATTTGAAGACTACATACAAAAAAATATATATATATATATGTTAGATAAAAAAATCAAGTGATAATTTTAATGTTGTCACTAAGTACTATGTATATTTAGTGACAAGACTGTTTATTTTATCACATAAGAAATTTCATAATTTCAATACTTACCATTATTTTGTAAAACTTATTATTAACATGAATTAGTGATAAAAAAATATGCACAAAATTATCACTAAATACGATTAGTGACTCATGTATAATGATGATCTAGTGACAACAAATAATAGTTGCCATATATTATGTTGTCATTATAAATGTGTCACTAATTGTATTCAATGACAACTTTTTGCACATTTTTTGTCACTAATAATTTTACAGTGACAAAATAAAAATTATTGTCACTTAATATATATTTTAATGATAATTTTATAATTATTACTTGATAATTTGTCATTAATCTCATATTTTCTTGTAATGAGGATCTTTTAAAGGAGTGCATTATACTTTAACATGCATTTGGCTCTGTCAGATAGGATCTATATATTTAAGAGGAGTCCTTATCTCAACATCAAGTTGTGAGATTTCATACTTTATTTCGAATATACATGCCAATTGGGTCATGGATCCACAAATCCGATCTAATATTTAATAACTATAAATAATTAGTGCCGACAATTCAGTAAGTATAATTATAATTATTACTTTAGTTAAAATGTCTCTAGTTACTTTATTATTGTATATATTTATGTTATTAATTACCAATAGCAATAACTTAAAAATAATTTTTGTCACTGTCAAAATTTTGAAAATCATGTTGTGATAAAACAAAGACCATTACATGTTTATTGAAGTTTTCAATATTAATAAAGTTTCTAATATTGGATCCGACCCTTTCTTTTTCCCCAATTATGTATATATTCAGATCACATGCACACACATATATGTATATTTATTTGTGTGTTTGATATAGAAAAGTGATATATATAATTAATCAGAACCTGACAATCCTAATTAATTCCGATGCAAAAGGTTAAGGGACCCCTACGCACAAAGGGGAAAAAGGAACCACATTCAGACAATTGAATCAATGCAGCCGAAAGAGATCATAATTTTGTTTTGTCTTGATTAAAGATTCATATTAATTTATTATAAATTAAAAAAAATCTTTCTTGATCAAACTAACTCTATAAAGATGAAGTATATAAGAATAGTTTAATTATAAAAAAAATTATTTGGCATGCAATAAATTTGTAAGAGATCAATGAATATCTATTTATTGTATTATAATTATTTTTAATAAATTCTAATGGTTAAGATCCCTGGAGATGTCTAGGTCAAATAAACCACGCCGTCCTTTATTTTATTTTTTTTGAAAAAGAAAATATCTTGATTATTAACCACAGTTAAATAAAATCGATATGAAAAATAAAATTTTTCCACCGTTAATTAATATTTTGTCATGACTTTTAGCTATGATCAAAATATTTATCATGATTTTAATTATGCTAATACTTTTGACCTTATTTGTAGAAATCACGATTAATGACCGATGCAGTGAGAAAATCATATTTATTGTAGTGAATTTATCCTGAAAATTTAAATAAGAAACTTGTTGCCTCCTACGTCAAGGGTCATAATTATCCTATCTTTTCTAAAGTTATGGAGGTTGCATTGTCCTTATATTTTTTATTTGTTTTGGTTTGTCGTATTTAAGTCACTATATTATAATAAAAGTGAACAATCAAAATTACAATGTATAGAGTAATTATTAATTAAATAAAGATAGAACTAATTTAAGTTGCAATAATAGACAAGAAGTGCGGATTTTTAACGTTAAAAATTTTCTTACAGCTTAATTATGATAAGTATTTAATTAGCTCCACTATGTGTGTGTATATATATAAATCAAATCAAGAAATAGTAATGAAAATGATTGGGTTTTCTCTGGGAAGTGCGCACGTCATCATAAGTTTGGTTGCACAACCACTTGCGACTTGTCTGGGACCTATCTGCTCTGTTACCCTTTTATAGTGGCCGCCTCGCTTTTATTGCTATAATTAAATTACAAGGACAATTGCATTATCCTTCATTTTTTTTGAAATAATTATACATAAAAATTATATTTAGTATCTTAAATTTATTTTTATTTAATAAATTTTTCAATTAAAATTTATTAAATTTATTGAAATTAACAAAAAATATGTATCTCCAATTGACTTATTATTCACTTATTACATGTTATTGTGTGAAGGTGTATAAAGTTAATTTGATTTGAAAATATTTGTTTGACCTACAATAGGTCAGTAATAAATTAATTAGAGGTAAATATAGATTTCCTTAAACTTTTGTACTAATATCAGCAAATTTGGTAAAATTTGACTAACAGAATCTATTTGTTGCAGAAACAAACCTCAGGTGTATTGATGTAATTTTTTAAATTATATAAAGATTTTGTATGTAATTATATCAAATCTCACGAGAGCACAGTATAATTATCTTTAAATTATAGTAATAATTTATTTTTATATATGAATAAAAATATATTTAAAGCTAATCCGTTGGCTTTGGTGAAAATGGGAGGAAAGAGTTGGGAGCCGACAAAGCAAAATGAAAATTAAAGGAAATTTCTTAGTATAAACAACCATATATTATTTTCACTAAATAATACTACTACATTTATATACAAAATAAAATATGAATTGTTTGGAAAATCGTGGATTGCAGGACACGCACACACACACACACACATATATATATATATATATATTATTTTCTGATCTTTGTTGATTTCTTAATGTTTTCGTATTATTGCTTATCTAGTAATTAGCGTATGTATATGTGTTGTATATTAACATATATAAAATAGAATGAATTATATTGTTAAACAATCATTTCATGTAAAAATCTAAACTAGGGAAAAAAATAATTTAATAGTAAAATATAATAAAAAAATATTGTTTCATTTCTTTTGGGACTTTTTGAAAAATATTTGATTTTTTTTTTTTTTTTGATTTTTAACTAGTTATTAAATTTCAATAGTAGATTTTTTCTCATATTATATATATATATATATATATATTCCACAAGAATAATTATTATTATAAAAATTGTATTCACTACAAGAAATATAATATTTAACTATGGCTTAATATCATGGTTAAAAATTAATTAGCATAGCAAAAAATTATTGACCATAGCCACGCAACGTTGTTGGCCATGATTTTTGTGAGTGGCTAATATATTTGTAATGGCTTAAAGTAATGAGAGACATATTTGCCATTGGTAATAACCACGGCAAAAATAAATTTCATAGTGAATAAATTAAATTTTTGCATCAATTTTTTAATCATGATTAATAATAGTTATTTACTACTACTTCAATCTATAACTAATAAAATCAGAGCAATTATATTTTTCTAGTGATTTCACTCAATCTTGAGTGGTGTTTTTTTTTTTTTTTTTAATCTTTTGTAATTATTCGCAAGCTACAATATTAAAACAAAAATAACTTAAAAAATGATACTTTCAGTGATCTTTTTATATTTAATCATATTGATAATTCTTTAACCAAATAATATATTATAGTATCATTCACTCAGTACGTCAATCCAAACAATATATGATGAATTATGAAATTAATTTATTAATTATCATTTTATTTCTTGTCCAATTCAATATTATTATGTCTAATTCTATCATACGAACCAAACAAAACTATATAATAATGATAAATAAATTAAATAAAGTTAGTAGTGGGGTAAACTAAGTGTCTTTAACATCATTGCTTACATAATAATGATAGAAAAAATACAATTTAACTGTAATTATCAATATCTCACTTAACTTGAACTTTTGTAAAATTAAAATTGATTTAATCACTGATTTATAGCTTCAAAAACTCTAATTGATTCCCCCCCCCCCCCAAAAAAAATAATTCTAAATAATTGAAAAAAACATTAAATAACTCCAATTCATCTTATAGTTTGAGGTGACATCATACCTAATTTTGTATACCAATATCTCATACTTATAAAACATTAAATATTTATTTAATTTTTTAGACAAAGAAAGAATATTTTAATATCTAAATAATTGAAAAGAATAATGGTGAAGATTAAGATCGTCCCTTTGTTCATATCATAATCCGCAACAAACATTAGCTAGTGCTAGCACTTGTAACTTTCATTAGTAATTGACTTTAGGTTATTAATCTTCAGTTGATTGATAACCATAATGGACTAGTTTGTTCTAAGTGCTTATTTCTTCCACCACGCAACATTAATGTCTTTTCCCAGATTACCATCATGAATTAGGGCATCCTGTGATGTCAAAATCGTAGATTACTTACATGCCTACCTATAAATAATATTTTAGAAATCATGGATCCATCCTAATGAAAATTTCTCAATGTTTAAACTACAAAAAGATAAAATATTATAATAATAATAATGTCAGCAACAAAATGTTAAGTGATAATATTTAAATTATCACTATCACTAGTTATATATGTTAAGCAACACGTTTTTTTATTTTTTATTTTTCGGTAAATATAAATTTCGTTAAATAAATGATAGTACATCGGTACAATACAATATGAAAGGCTAGGAAATCATATCGACAGGCCAAAGAATCCGCCATAAACGAAAAAGGGCACAAGTACTAATAGAATAAGGTAAATTAACACTAAGTATCCGTTATCGGATATCTTCAATAATAAATTTTCTTACGGAAGACACCTTGTGTATTCCTCTATCAAATCGTCGAAAACTGCGCTCGCGCCATATGTGGTATACAAGAAAGCCCAATAGTGCACAATAAGAAGTCGAGATACAATAATTTTTTATTTGACACTTATGTAGTTAATGGTAAGAAAATTTGCATAAAAGTTTTAGGTAGTAATAATTAGTGATAAAAAAATCTATGCGTAAAATTGTTACCTTAGAAAATTGGTGACAAACCACTAAAACCAAACCAAAAAAAAAAAAAAAAAAAAAAAAAAAAAAAAAATAGAAGATTAGGAATAAAAAAAAGTTGATAAATTTCATATTGGTACCATTATATATATAGTGACAAAAAAAATTATTTTGTCAAATTTCGTAGCTTTGATAGATAGAAATAATTAGTAAAAAAGAAAAGTTATGCATAAAATTATCATTAAAACAATTAGTGATATATATATAGTGGCAACCAATAATTTAATTTATTGTCACTATATTTGTGTTGTCACTATATATTATCTAATTATAGTGACATTAACTTTATACACAATTCTTGCCATTAACATTAATTATATTATACAAGATTAAAATTATTGTTACGTAATATATATTTTTATCTGACAAATTTAGAATTATCACTTAATATTTTATTTTTAATATTATTTTTATTGTAGTGTCAATATATAATTCCAAATAAACATGGTCGACATAGATGATCTGGGTTTAATTGTTGGATCCAGTCTGATCGATTGTACAATTAGGTTATAATAAAAAGACGCACATCATAAAAGTTTCAAATAAATTAATAATCTTAAGTAACACGTAATAGGTGCCTAGGTGATACCAAATCTCTTCCCTGAGTTGTGAGATAGAGGTGTTAGGTAAAGAGGTAATGAGTTCAAATTTTACTGATGTAGGTATTTAGTTTATTTTAAATAGTATTATGTTATGTCTTTGTTTGCTTTGAATTTGCTGGTCAATTTAAAAGTATTGATATATTGCGTAATATATCGATTGATTTAGAAATATTGATATATTTTTAGAAAAAGAAAAAATAAATTGCAAAATTTACAATTTCATTAAAATAAATAGACCAAAAATGAATGACTAGTAATTATTCAATTACAAAAGGACACGTACGCAGATGTCATTTTACATGTTGGTAAAGTGAATTAGGTTAAAAATATCTAAGCACAATAAAAAGAAATGACAGTGACATACAAAATTAACAATAATTATATTATTGACCATGACTCTTAATTATATACTCCATGATATATGTTTGTGACAGCGATAGCAAACAACGCCACAATTATATATGATCCCTAGTAAAATAGTATTCAGCATATTATTTTTATTAAATTATGTGCCTACATACAAATATATATATAAATTTTATTGTATTTTTCATTTTGTAATTTATTGGAGTCGTGAAATGATCATTCACCTTTTTTAGTTTACTAATTGACTTAAATGCATTTTTTATTCCATAATTTAGATCATTTTTCATTTTTTAACTTTTTATTATAGTATTTTGGTTCTACATCTTTTAATTTTTGCAATTTTAATCCTTATTTTTTTAGATAGAGTTCGCTCTTTTAAAAGATGCATGTGTATATATCTCCATTAACCTTTTTGAATTAGGGTTACTGTTCATATTGACTTAATTTTGCCAATATTTTGTACTTTAATTTTTTAAAATAGCATTTTGATCTTTTATTTTCAAGATTTCAATTTTTTTTTTCGCCAGAGTTCAGCCTTCTCTTGGTGGAGGTGAACCCCGACAAAAAAGATGAGCTAAAATTGCAAAAAAGATACAGAACCAAAATACTTTTCTAAAAAGCAAAAGGATGAAAATATCAAATGATATAAGTTACACGACAAAAATTGCATCTAAGCCTTTCGTAATTTCAAGACAAAATTGATTGAAAATTTCAAAGTTGACCAAAAAGTAGCATGGTGCTAGTTAAAAGTTGGAACATCACATTTTATTGGTTAAATTATGATGACGTGACAAATAGTGGTTGATTTAAAAAAAAAAAAAAAAGACAAAGTGGTTGAAGAAGTTGCCATGTCATACTTGCTTGTCATGTCAGTAAAAATAAAAAAGATAAGATGTGTTATTCTAATTTTTAACTTGTACATAATTAGCACATATATGCCACTTTTCGATCAATTTAATCTTGAAATCCAAAAATTTAAAGAAAGACCAAAGTGATCCCTCAATTTTAAAATTAAACAAAAAATTACTACTTTACATGTTAGGTTTGCATTGGTTACTATAAAAAAAATAAAGAAAATTTGAATTATTCTTTATACTATAAATCATCATTGCTTAAAAATCAAAACGTATCAGTATTGCTTATCATGGTCAAAATAAAATCAATGTAAAATTTAAATTTTCACTACGATAAATTAATATTTGTCATAATTTTATCTATATATGGTAATATATTTGCCGTAAATTTTAGTTTTAACTATTATTTTGAATTCGTTCGTAGAAATAACGGCTAATATCAGTTAAACAATTATGTGCAATTTTATTATGAATTTACTTTTAACTGTGATAATTAATAATATGAAATGTCGTATTCTTCCAATATCATTTATTAAAAGTTTAGAGGATAAATTTAAGTTTAATATTTTACATTGGGCATAATATGCGTGAATAGTTTAATTTAAATATTTTATATTTTTTTATCTAACTATATATTTTGGTCTAAATAAAGAATTCGACCCGAAACAGTAGTCTACCCTTTTGTTACAGCTTTCTTTATTTTATGCATTGAGCCCAACAATTAAACTTTTATTAACTTTTTGACGATCTAATTCACACAGCTCCGTTCCCGAACTACTTTAAAATTCAACCCCGCCAATAAAATAAAGAATTAAATATTTTCTATTATAAATTAATATCATATCTCGTCTTACACTTTACATATGATACGTATGTCACTAAAAAAAATGACTTTTTATTATAATTAATTATTATAATTAAAAATAAAAAATTACGATGAATACTAACTAATTTCGATTGTGTAATATTTATTAATTGTTGTTGCTACAAGTGCTATAACTAAAAATTATGATAAATATTTTTATTATAGGTAAAATCATAAAAAAATATTAATTAACTGTACTCGAAACTCATATTTTCGCATTGATTTTGTGTGACGATTGTAGAGTATTGATTTACTATAATTTTTAAATCATGGTGATTTATAATGTTATGAGTAATTCATTTTCTTTTATAGTGGATACAAAATTCAGGCCACTTTTATATTTAAGAAAATGTTTTATATATGCAACATGCATATGCAAAATAAAAAATAAATAATTATATTTACATCTCCGACCTAACGTAAGGTCTGTTTATACAAAGTACTCATGCCTTTTGCATAATTATATAAATCATCCCTATCAGTCAAAATACAATGGTAGTTTGTGTAATGATGTTGATATTTTTAAGAGATGTATATGTAATTTTTTAAAAAATTAGGAGTGATTTTTATAATGATGTTGATGTTCTCACGGGGCACATGATAATTAATAAAAAGAATGAATGCTTATGAAAATAAATTATAAAAATAAATATAATTATCCCAAAAAATTATAATAGATACTAATTAATTAAAATTATACAATAATTATTAATGATTGCTTCTGGTGTAAAATTGGGTGTAAATAGTAAGGTGGTAAAAGTATCTATAGAAAGTTTTAGGTGGAGAAAAAAATAAGAAGAGGGAGACAAAAACCTCGGTATGATAATGGCAGGGATCTTGTTCCCTTTCCCTTATCTATCTATTAATAATCCGTACGTTGATCTTTCACCCAATCATATTCGAATCACTGATGAACACGAAGCACCACAACAATTGTAGGCCCCCTCCCAAACATCACCTCCTCATATCATGCATTGCACCCCCACCTCCCTTCTCCTTCTTCGTGTATAATATACAAGTCGTTGTGGTACGTCATTCTTATATATATATATAATAAATATCTTTTATATTTTAAATTATACTATAAATAAGAGTAAAATATATAAATTAATATATTATATTCATAAAAAATAAATTAATTATTTTATTATGAAGAGCATTTTTAACTTCACAAAAAATTAGTATAATGGTGTCATAGCCACTATTTATGAGTGTGGAGTAGCTTTTCTTTTTATATTACTATATATATATATTTATATGCCTATATATATACTGGTTGTCGCTACACATCATTTCCAAAAATATATAAAAAAAATTGATGTGAGATGAGGAAAAAAACGATGTTGAAAAGAAATAAATCATAATTATAAATTACAATAAAGTGTGAAAAAGTAAGGTGAGAGGATTCATGGAGTATAAATTGATGGGAAAAAATATAATTATAATATTATTAAAAAATATTAAAATTACTATTCTGAAATAAATAAATTAAAGAATAAATTTAAGTATTTAAAAATTAGTACAATAAATTTTTTTTTTATAATAATATATATTATATACATATTTTTTAACAGGTATATATCTATATATTCACACAAACACACACATTTTTCATCTATGTGTGTAGTGTGTGGGTGTTTCTGTGTTTTTATTGTAAGAAGAGAAAATCTAGTGGGAAAAAAATTGAGGAACATAATTTGGAACCCTGGCCAAGAATTCTCTAGCTGCCAATATATGTATACAATATAAACTTTCTAAATAACTTAATTAATTTAGTATAATATATATATATTTAAAACACATATGTATAAATAATTATATTCGTGTGTAAGTGTATGTGTTTAGACTAGACAAAATTATATTTTACGTCTCATAAGTTAGTTTTTTGGAATTTTGGTCCTAGTGTTTTTAAAATCAACTCGTTTCATCCCATGACTCCAAAAAAAACTCAATTTTTAGTTTTAGTCTTTAATTCAATTAAATTTTTTAGGAAAACAACCTTAATCTTCCTCAAGAGTTAATGGAGCTTGTGTCGTGCACGTACTGTTTTCTGTCATAAATTTAATGAAATTAAGTCTTGGAATTAGAATTATAAATTTTGTGAAGTTATACAATGCAATGTATATGATGAATTTAAAAATAATCGAATCAAAACCACAAATTAAAGAATAAACTTATGGGTAAAAAAAAAATGCAATTTTCCCGTTTAGAGCAAGAAGAGAAGACCAAGTGATAAAAAATTAAGAGGTAAAACATAATTTGGAAGCCTAGGCAAGAAATTGCAACTAGCCAAATTGTCCACATGATTTGTCTTGCAAATAAAATGACGCCCAGATTGACAAGAATTTATTTGTAAGAAAATAAAGGATCTTGTCTGCAATAATACATCGCTAATTGCATAATCGACAACTTAATGAAAAGGATGACATGATGATATGGTGGTTTTGTTTAAGAAAGGGATCTTATGATTGTGTTAATTTAATTAAGGTGGTTGAAGTTGAAAAGGTAAGGTTTGAATAGGTTGACCCGAGGATTAATTAATTAACTAAAAAAAAGTTGGTGTGGCTCGAGGAATGATGAAAGATTAGTTAAGGAACAAGAGTAATTAAAGTAATGTAATCTTGTTGTAATCATATTCTTAGTGCTTGACGATATTTATTAGTATAAAATGCAAATGCGGACATGGGTTTGGGTTTGGGCAATACTCCCACCAAGTTGGTGTGTGTGTTGTCATGTAAGAGTCTCAATTTGACCCGGCAACAACTGATTCCATATCTGGTCTGAAGGGATCAGGAAATTGACTAGACAAGCAGGAGACCCTTGTTTTCTTTCTCTTTTTTGCATGTTTTAAGGCTCCCAATCACTCCATTCAAACTTTCACCCTTTTTCACTCTACTCTCACACACACACTCTCTCTCTCTGTATGTATATCTATATATGTTAGTTATATTAATCCCCATTATACTTTGACCGACAGTAATCAATGTTTGTCATAATTTTACATATGTCCAACACTTTTGTCATAATCTTTAAATATAGTTAATATTTTGAACTCGTTGTAAGACAACGATTAATAGACATTGCAATTGCACAGACGTGGTTAATACAATATGAATTTATAATAGAATATACGGACAATGGATGATTAGGACCACCACCAGGCTTAGGAGTATGAAGCCACTAATTACGATTTCTTGGCCTCGAGAACAGGTTAATTTAACCATAATCACATGCAATAGAGATGGAATTAAGGAATGTCAAATATCTTGACATTAATTAATCAAAAGAATTGGTGGAAACAGTGAAAATATTCTGTTGCTGGTGTATCCATCTGAATGATTAATTTAATTTAATTTGTTCCAATATTTACGCAGTCTGAAATCCATACAACACATGTACAGTTACGCGGGAAGAAGGGAAAACTAAGATTAACGTACGTAGTCATTTTTGTGTCTGGAAGTGGCATTGCCATGTCCATATTTCCAGATGGAGTACAGCTTTGAATGTTGGAAGAGAGAAGTGAAAATTCAGAGGAAGGGGACAAAACACGTATACATGGATACAATGCAGATTTGGTTTTGTACTTGAGAATTGAAGGGGGGGACGTATTTGGAATAAGGGCAGAAGACGAACTGTCATTTCTCCCTTTGTTTTTTTCCTACGTTTTTTGGCTTCTTGTACGCTGAGTTTCCGACACTAGGGTGCGGCCCCCGCCCCGTCGTATCCCTATTCTTCTGCAACGTGTTTCCTCTCTCTCTATACCCTATCTAGGGATGTAAACACATCATCTCAGTCGACACAAATATATTATCTTTTAATTTATGCTTATTTGAATTATTATCGACTTTAAAAACTTATATTTGAGCCCGATTTGACTAATAATGAAATCGAAGAATTCAAAACGAATTTCAATTGAATCGAACATGCACTAAAAAAAACAAGGCATCTGCTTAAGTCCAACCACAGTAGATATTCATTCTATAACTACAAAAAATGCAGGGTTGTAGCTATTCGGTTAATAGGCTGAGCCCAACTTAAATAATTTGATATTTTAAAATGTATTCTAATAATTTTTTTACAGTACATTATTGTAATTGCGGTTTCATGGTGAAAAAAGAAAAGGGTTGTCGACTTGCATGATTTTGGCAATTACTACTGTAATAAATATATATACATGAATTAGTTAAATGTCTCGAGAATGATGTATGAAAAGAAGAGAACACACTTGTCTTAGGAAATGCTTCCATGCAAACATGGAAATGTGAACTGATCAGTGGTCATGAAAATTTAAAATTAATGTTGTAATATATATATATATATATATGTATATATATAAATTTCGATAGTATTACAGTTCGATTTCACGCATAGAAATCTGGGATGGATTCTTTCTTTTCTAAATACATACATATATATACATATAATCGATGGAGCTAGCTAGCTGATTGGACAAGATATAACAAGGTAGTTAATGAGGTAATGAGATGTCTCTTTAGGGTTCTACAAACCCTAATCAAACATGGTCCTTGCTAAATGCAGGAGTTGACTGATGATAATCGGGATTAAGAGGAGACAGGGAAGCATTTTTAATCATCTTTTACGGTTAATTACATGTGCCATGCATGTGTTTATGTGTTAATTTGTTCATTTTAGCTGGTAATGCTACCTGCAAATTATTATTTTTTTTCTTTTTTTTTTCCTTTTTCTTGGGGGAATCATATGTAAGTATTCTGGAATTCAACTGTCTGTAAACATGGCTGGAACACAGTTCATCTCTATGTCGGAATCCGTAGGTGATTTTAGTATCTTCTTGGAGTTGTTGCATTAATTCTTCGTAGTATTTTATGAAGAATTGACGAATTTTAGACTGTGGGAGGCTGCAATAATCTGTGTGAATTTTGCTACAACTTGTCTTGGCATATGTGATATCATCGTTACCATTTTCTCTCAAAAAGAAAAAGAAAAAAGAAAATACAAAAACCCTTATTTATGACTTAGGAGTTGTTTGGCTAAACTTAATTAAAACATTATATAAGATATTTTCAAAGATTATAAATTGTTTGGATGAAATAAGTTGATTATGGAGTTTATAAGATATTACTAATGAAAAATTTATAATTAATTTGAAAACATTTATCAAAGTCTTAAAAATAAATTAGCAACTCTTTACTTATAAACTTATAACATTTGATTGTTAGATCTTATAAGCTCTTAGAAGTATGAATGTGGTATTTCCAAAATTGAAATAGTCTTAATCAATTCAATAATGTCTCATATATGTTACTATTTAATACCAAGTTCTAAACTTGGAATTTTGGCGACAAAATGAAAGGGAAAATTAAAACAAATATAAGAGATTAAAGTATGGATCACTGTCATTTAAAATATAACGTAGTTGCAATCATGCATGTAATTTTGTTTTAATATTTGGCACATAAATCTAGCTACTGGATCCAAAAAATCGAAACTAGATAAGCACATGTACAAAAGAAGAGATTAATTAGAAGAATTTTTAAATTCATTAAACATAGTTCAAATTTGTTTGAAATCCTTTGAATTATTTGAGTTATATAAACAAATTCGAAAAAATTATTTTTTTACAAAGTAATTTCAAATTCATCGATTTGAATGTATGTAGTCTATAATAGAATTCATCGACAATATAATATATATATATATATATATATATCTCCATTATATATATTGTAGAAGCATGTAACCCTTTCAATAGAAATCCCATCTCAATTTATCGAAGAACTAATGTCTTATAAAAAAATTGATTGTATATATATCTATATAGATTAATAATATAAATCAAAGAGTACATCCACTGCAAAAAATAAATATTAAGAGATAAAAAAAAAGTTAAATGATAATTTTAATATTGTCACTACAAAATAAATTTATTTTATCATAATAAAAAAATTTAATTTTAATAATGAATATTATTTTGTAAAAATTGTTCTTAGCGAGAATTAGCTAAATAAATTATGTATAAAATTATCATTAAAGATAATGAGTAAAACATATATAGTAACAATAATTATTATATTGTCAGAGATGTGTCACTAATTATTTATAATGCTAATAATTTTATACACAATTCATGTTGCTACTAATTATATACAACGACAAAATAAAAATTATTATGTAATAACTTTAGAATTATTATTTGATGTTTTATTGCAAATATTATTAAAATAGAAATGTAATCATATTCATGTTTACTCAAATTAAATTATAACTGTGTATTATAACAACAATTAAATTTACTACCTTCAAATCTGACATGAAGATCTCTGATAATTACACTACAAAAAAATCAGAAAATTAATCCAAAAAAATTAGAGACAATTTTAATATTTTCACTAAGTATATATACCATCAAGAATTTTTATTTTGTCACAATAATGAATTTTAAAATTTTATAGTGATAATTATTTTTTAAAAAATTACAATTAGCAATAATTAGTGATAGATGCATGTTGTGCACTAAAAATTTTGCTAGAAACAATTCACTTATTATCACTATATTTGTATTGTAATTAATTTGTTATTATATATGTGTCACTAATTATCTATATAATGACAGCTTAATTTATACATAATTTTTATCACTATATTAATTATATAGTAAAAAGATAAAAAATAATCATCACTAATATATATTGTTTGAGACAAAATTATTACTTGATGTCTTGTTACTATTTATAAATAAACATATATCTTTAGGGTTAATAGGGTTAATTTTCTTAGGTGCATGAAAACAAAATAATGAATATGTAATTCAGGATAAATTGTAATGGACTTTTTTAAAATTTAATTTGTCATAAATTATAAATATCTTTTTATTGTTTGAAAAATTCAAATATTCCTCTAAAATCAACAATCGTCTAACAAATACCTTTCTTGCTGACCTATTATAGGAAATATGTACTGTACGGCACGTTAATAATTTTAAAAGAATATTTATTATTGTTGAAATGAAAAAATAGTATTTATAATTATAATAAATTTTACAAGAATCATGTATAATTTATTTTGTAATTTCATGATTAGTGAAAATTAATGATTAAAAATTGAAAGAGAAAAAAAAAGGAGGGTCGCCTTTTAGAGGAAGTGGTATGAGTATCGTATCAAAAAGTGTCACGAAAAAGACAAAAAGGGTAAAAATAAACAAAAAAGCCATGGGACTTGTCCCTTGAGGATAAGAACAAATTCAAACACCATCCATCATAAATCCTTACCATGCATTGCATGCATGCATCTCCATCATAATATTACCATCATCCATCCATACTGTATCCATATGATCCATGCATGTGTATGCCATACGGTGTATGTGCGTCATGCATCGTCCATTTCTCTTACCAATTTTAGAAAATTATATATACACTTGCAAAGGTGTAAAAATGCAATATCAAAAGTTCTTGTAAATATTAATATTCGATACTAATATATCAGATAAAAAATATATTGATGGATGATACATGCTTACTTTTTTATATCGAAATTCACTGAAGAAAGGTTTACTGGTGCAAATATTTCATATCTGTGATAAAATTATGGAAATAATATTTTATGAAAGGATAAGTGAATGTACCTCAGGACTGTTTTGTATAAAATATCTCGATTTAATATGAGATATACTTCTAATTTCGTAGATAACATGAAATATTTTGTGTAATTAAATCTAAAATCAGATGATTCAATATAATTTAGTCTACTTTTAAAAAATGAGAAGTATGTAATAATTATCCAAACATTTAATATAGGATAAAGTACAGTCACCTTTCCTAAAATTATATAATTATATATATCTTTTTTTTATTTAAAAAATTATAAATATCTCCTGATTTCAATGCATATTTAACACAAGTGCATTCCGTTAGCCTCTGTTAGATTTTCATCTAATTTTTGCATTGAAGTGACCAAAATACTATTTTAAATTATAAATTATAATTATATATATTTTTTAGAATTTTTATGGAATATGCCCTATGGGTTATTTACTTTAACATCTTCAGATTTTTTTATATTTTTACAAATAATTTTTTTTGAAAAAATAATAAGGCATAAAGTAGTTAAATTTCCACCTTATTGTTTAGGAGTTACATAATCATTTTCTATTTGAAAGAGATATTTATAATTTCTTAAACAATGATAGAATATTCATAATTATGTCAAATTTTAGAAAATATAGCTGTAATTTACGGTTGAATATATAAGCATTTACTGCACTCATATTTAACTGAATTCAGACTATAGAATACAAACGTTGCATTTTATTTGAATGAAACTAAGACCTACTTATAATAAGATAAACCAATTATATGACAATGATTAACTAAATTTTGCAAATCTAAAACTTCTTGTCTAATAACATGGTATGCAATAATTGCATAAATGAATATTTATTAGGTTTTGATGCATTTAAAAATAGTACGAACTCAATGGATTTGAACTATCGTTAAAGCTTGAGTTGAAGTATATGCAGATCCTCAAAAAGAAACCTGCAAAAACGACATTAGCACTCCGATACTCAAATTAGTATTGGATTCAAAGTAAAATAACGCAAAAGGGTAAACAAATTTAATTGAAAATCGAGATATGGTGAATAAAGTTGATGAAAAGTGCAAGAACATGTGACAATATGCTTAGAGAGCTTAAGAAATAGTTTAGAGAGTAAGAGAGGCATCCCCCGCCTGGAGGACTAAACCTATATTTATAAGAGAGTGCTCCCGTCTGCTAGAGGTCTATCCTACTCCCGAGAATCTTGCAAAAATTGATTGGGGTGGTTGGATAAGAGATAGGGCATCCTTATTTGCAGCTAGACGTGCTCTAGTGAAAGTCTTCTTCAGCTTAGGAGATCCCTTGACCGCAAGAAATCCTAACCGCCACAGAGTTTCTCCTTGCATACTTTTACCTCCTAGGACTGATGTGGTCCAAGGTGGTTGCTGATAGGTGAGTCAATTTGGTGCCACGCAGGAGAGTGGACTGCCACATCTGTAGGTCTTTTGGGCCAAATGTCTTGTTGGGTTATAACCATGGGGGTGTCCTAGACTTCCTCCCTTTTTTCTAGGCTTCTTGATTACTTGGGTTGTCTAGGCTTGCATGTTTTGGATCGGGGGTTGGGCCGTCCTAGGCCCCTATCACTTTAAGCTGGGTCATCCAGGCACACACATCATATTTAATTGTAATTTTGGTCTTGTAAACTTAGATCTCATGAAAAGTGTAAATTATATTGTAGTTTAGTAGTTGTTTTATTTTTCACGGATTGATAACATTTATTGACGAAAAATTTAAAATTACTTAAAAATAAGGCATGCAAGTCATATGTTAGCTTAAATTTGCATAGTCACGCATCTTGCACGTAAGATTTTTCAAATATTTCTTAAATTTTCCGCAAGAAGGGACATCAGTCCGTGAAAATAAAAATTAGTGGACTAAATTGTCATTAACACTTTAAAGTATTAAAATGTATGAAACATTGACACTTCAAAAGTATCAAAACGTATAAATCAAAATTGCAATTAAT
The DNA here is from genome assembly GCF_000512975.1 of Sesamum indicum. Taxonomy (NCBI): domain Eukaryota; kingdom Viridiplantae; phylum Streptophyta; class Magnoliopsida; order Lamiales; family Pedaliaceae; genus Sesamum; species Sesamum indicum. Next base: position 16,670,130 of record NC_026147.1, read on the forward strand.
TCTATATGTTACATAATAATAATTATTTTTCTATTATGACGATCTTTCAAGTTTAGTATTGATCTATGTTCACTATGATAATTAGTGATACAAATTTCCTGACGACCCAATGTTAATAAGTTTATTGCCACAATATGTCATTAATATCTTCTCATATCACAACTAATTATATCAATTCAGTTTGATTTTTAATTTCGTTTTTTGAAGCTTTCAGTTGCTGACAAACTGGTACAAAAAGAGAGATTGAAACTCCTGAAAGCTTCTTGTCTCGCCTGCAGGCAATTGATTAAACCATTGTTGAGCTGTCCTGGTGAATGTAGTGACAAAGACGGGGCATTTGATCCCATCAGTATACTTGTGGAGGAGGACTGCATTCTCAAAACGTGAAAGATGTTCTTAGGATCAGTAGTACCATCGTATTCGGGGCCATCATCATGTCTGTGAAGGGAACACCCTGTTGCTCTTCCTGGGGGGCTCCTGCAATATGACACTACACGTCTTGTAGACCTTTCTACAAGCACTCCTAACGCGCAAGCTATTGAAGAGGGACCTCCTGATGGGCCATCGGGAGATGTCCTCGTCCTCCTACCATTGGTGGTGCAGGAAAGGGGATGCCTCATTCAACATCTTCTTTGGGGGCGTCCCCATCAGATGGGGTAATTGTGTGAGTGGGTACCAATGCTGCCGCTTACTCTCGGAGCCGAGACTATTTACTGGATGGCTCTAAAGAGGGCCAGAGACAACTCTCCCGAGGAGGTATTAGAAGAGGCTGCATCAAGGGGGGTTCGTCACGGGATCCACTGATCTGGGAGGTGGTGGCATTGGTGCCACAGGTGTTGGGACCGGTGCACTACCAGCGGGGGTTAAGGACATCCCTGCAACGACATGCAAAGCCTAAACGTGCCAGGTGTCTCCACTGCCTTCTACTTGCTTGTGGTACTGTTAGGAGTTTCCATTATTACTCACGTCTTTTGCTATGTGTTTTCCGCATACGGCGCTAGAATTAAAATACAAAAGATTTAGAAATAGAACAATAAAGATAAAAGTTTTTAAAGTTTCAAAAGTATAAAAAAGAAAAAAAAAATCTATTATTATATTCAACTTAGAAGAATAAAATAAAAATTATATACTATGTAAAAAAAAGAGCCCAACAGACCTGGTTCAGGACCAAGTGGTCCTCGGCCACAAGGTTGGGCTAGTCCCATGTATTGACTCCTAGGATCGGCCCGATCTCAAGCGGGCCTAGGCCGAATCAGCCCATTTTTTTTATTGGTTCAATACGATTTTGAGTTGGGTTGGTCCAACTCAACCCACTGTGCATCTTGAGGTCAGAAAATGTAGATGTAATTATCGCTTATTATTAAGGTAAAGCTCATGCTATGTATTCACAAGTAATTTATAGACATTAGTCAAGTTTGAATACCATGTATTAACATCATGTTTAATGATCTTAGAATATTTGAAGAAATATGATATCTTAATAGAGAAAATTGTATTTTTGGTCTTATGTGATAGAAGATGTTGTACTTTTGGTTTCATAGTTTACGGGTTTAGTACATTTGATTCATAGGATAAAAAAATTATAATATTTTTTGTCCTATAGGATAAAAAATTATAACACATTTGATTCTATAGGATAAAAAATTATATCATTTTTTGTCGCAAGACCTACAATATTTAGCTTATGGGACCGAATTACTAAATCTGTAAACCTTGAGATAAAAAATATAACACCCTTATGATATGAGACCAAAAGTACAATTTCTCTAATCTTATTAATGCGACCAAGAGTGAAAAATTATTATATGGAATACTAATTATTATGAGGCTATTAATTGAAACAGAATGGTCATGTCAACATTTAGTTCAAAAGTTTAGAGCGGACCGAACTTGATCATGGTTCGAGATCACTATAACCATGAGGGCAATCCAATCTAGACAAGTGTTGGATCTAAGAGAATAAACAAATGTTAGGCGTACTAATAAGTTCCTAAGTAAAATCGTCTGATATTTTTAAGTTAGTTTGAGTACAAAATTGAGGAAAAAATTAAGACTAATATTCTCTTAATAAAATGACATATATTGGTCCAGAATGGTTATAAAGCATTAATAAGGTCAAATATCCATACATACATAAATCAGTGTATCGAAATCTCTCTCTTCTAAGTGTGAATGATATACGATGATGATTTTCGATTCTCAAGTTGGGTGCGATCCGCACAAGTACAAATACATAAATCCTTAATCCTATTTGAGCATCTGAAATTTCAAGGGAAGTATTTGTGTTTTAGATACTTTTCTTACTAAACCCCATCAAAAGCTTTATGTATTAATATATAAATATTAAATCCTCATTTTTAATATTAAATATTGTACTTTGGGAGTGGTTGTGATATAATGTAATAATATAATAGTATTTTATTTTTGACATCATAATTAGATAATCGTCATTTTTCAGAAAATAGGAAAGAAAATATATTTGAAGTATTGAAACTTTGCAAAAGGCAAAAAGACCATAATTTATGGCAAGAACACGCCTTTAATTCTGCAACCATAAGCGCTTTTTCACAATGACTGTTGACGCAAAATCACAATGATCACGACGAGCAGTCTGTTGCAGTTGCAGCCGGCGATTTTGATTTTATAGTCGGCGCCCACATCCGAGTCTCCGACACTCATTCGGACTTGATTGCTTTTCCCCATAATTTCCCATCACTTTTTTAGCAATTGGATTCAATGTCAGGAATACAAAAGAGTTTATCATTTCTGTGCTTTTCAGCGATAAAACCATTGTATCTAAATCTAATTTGAGAATTACACCGCCATTTCGTGAAATTTACTGTAATTTTGTATAAATTATTTATTAATTTAAAAAATTAAATCTAATATCTCGATATTTATTTTCTTCCGACAAATATATTCATCCATTAATCAAAATTCATAAAATTTACCGACATCAATAAAAATTTGATGAAAATTTAGATTTACCCTCGATTGATTTATAATCAAGCAAATATCTTTTAACCAAACTACCCTAATATATTTTCACACATTAATGCATGTGAATACATTTTTAATCATATAAAAATAGTTTGATAAAAAAAAAATTTGATATATAATAAATCTGAATCAATTGGGGGATAGATATCAATTTTTATTCATTATTTTTCTGATGTCAACAAAATTTCGTGAATCTTACAAACAAATAAATCTATTTGTTGGGCAAAACAAACATCAAATTACTAAATATAATTTTTCAAATCACAGATAATCTACAACTCTGCATATAATTATACCTAACCTTGAGAAAGGGCAACATAATTATACTTATATTTTCTAGAGATAAATTCATTCAATTTTGACTGACGGATAAACTTATTAAACCACAAAAAATTTAAATATAATTACACCATAACTCAATGAAGAGGAGTGTAATTATCCCTATATATAAAGGTCCGTCAAATAGATCATTGTCCCAACAATGAGCGAAATGAATTCTAAAATGGAACTTTATAAATGAACAAATCTTCAAACTTTAGTCACTGAGGGCTTTAACTCTTTCACTCTCTCCCGGACAACGTTGATTGCTCACCCAGTGTTTATTTGATATTTGCTAAGCTTTTTAGGGCATCTTGTAAAATATTTAAAAATTTATAAACAATAAGGAATTATGAGATCCTAAAATACATTAACAAAATCTACAAACTCTTTTCCACAATTAAAAAAGAAAAAAAAAACTAAAATTCTTAATTTATGTTAGAGATCCGAACAAATCTTCAACCTTACAAAATTTATATTTCTAACATCCAATAAGCTACATAAACTTAATATATACAACCAATACAAAGACTTATTTTTGAAAATAAAATTAACATCTCTCAAGCTTTAAAAACTTTTCTCTAGAATATAAAAGCTTCCAAACCTACCTACCCACAATAATATAGGGTTAAATACAATTTAATCCCTTTATTAATAAAAAAAATACAAAAAAATTCTGTGAAAAAATAAAATGCGATTTACCCCCTTGAAATTTACCTCACTCTAGAGAAGGGATTGCATCATTTTTAGTGCTATAGGAAGGTAAATTGCACTTTATTTTTTTACACGGGCTTTTTTGCACTTTTTTGTTAACACAGTGAGTAATTTGTATTTAACCCCAATAATATAGTCATAAATAATGCAATACTGACTGATTTTACATAAGTTGACCCACTTGAGGGTGCAACTCTTTCCAAAATTGGTTTACAACATAACTCATAATTTTTTAATCAAAGTCCAATGCATCAACATTGAGCAGACTGATTTAACCACACAAAATGACCAAATCCAGCAAAAAATTCACATTATTTGGCCATATAAGTCAACCATAGTCATAAGAACAACAACAATACCATTGAAAGAGCCATCACACAGTCATAAAACCAAGAACAGTTATAGTCATCATGGCAAATATTTTACCATCTTATAAATTCCAAACCCGACTTTTTCTGCTGAGTCGGCCACTGTGTGCATCAAGAGAAGAAATTAAGGCAAGCCAACAGTCGGAAAATTTGAAGGCTATGATGCACATGATGGCCCCCCTGCATACAATATCTACTTACCATGTTTTAAAGATTTTGAGTTACTGTTTTTCGTCCACTCTGAGCTACAACAACAAACAGGATGACACAGAAAAAGTGAATTACAAAGGCTGATATGGGCTTCCGAAGGCACTCCTCAATTTACAGCCCTCTGGTGTCTTTTCAATTTCTGCTTCATTTTAAAGCATATGACTGAACTGTTAATCTCTTACCTATAAGCCTACTTGACACAGACGAGGGTTCATGCTGAAGTCCAAAAACATGTGGATGAATCAGATGGTAAGCACAACAGAACTAGTGAGATCAATTGTAAAAATGTTGTGTAAGAGGTTACTAGAAAGAGCAAGAATGAGTAGGAACCAACAATTTCAGGTCATCTTGCTGAATCCTATTGGCCACGGTTTCTGCGGTTTTCTGCATTCCTTACTGGGTAGAAATAGGGATGGGCCTGCATAAATTCATAACGAGAACTCAACAGGATGCGACAAGTTACATTCAAAATTAAGAGTTAGAACGCCACAACTTGAGGCACAGTGTTTGAGCTTTGAATTGAAATCCAGGGGACACAAAATACAAATTGGATGAAATATTTTGTCTTGATGTACACAATTAATATTTAAATCTCAGTGTCTGTGATCAAATGCAAAAATTTCTCAGTTGCTTGGTTTCAAAAAAATCATATGCACAGCAAAACAGATTCCAGATGAAGATTTTAAACAAGAATTTCTCCCATTATTCAGAAACCCAAAATTTTACAGCAACTCAGTTATCCAGGGGGGATGACTCTTTACCATTGCTTCTTTCGCAGTTGGCCTTTCTTGGTGATCATATCGCAACAATTTGTCAACAAAGTCAATTGCCTTGAGAAGATAGAAACCAAATTATCAATTTAACATCTTCAGCAGAAACTTCATCACATAATATTTAGGTTCTCCCTAGCCATACAGCATACAGCTCACCTCGGGAACAGCCAGATGTTGATTATCAGCATTAATAAACTTTGTCCATGGTTTTCGACTATGCCTAGGTTGACACACCAGAAAAAATATTTTACACAATGATAAGCCAAATACTTCCAAAAAGATATGCATAGGTTCAAAACTGACCTTCCAACAAGGGCAGCCAAATGAGAGTCCAATTCCAAATGGTACTTGTTCAAATAAGCATTCAACTCATCTGTACCCAATACCTGCCATACATCATATGCTTCTATACCTTATTAAGTACGATATCAAGATTTTTCACGACCGGTCCATATCAAATCAAACCAGACTGTAAGGTCAAATATATACATCGACGGGCAAATATACTAAAGCAAAAAAGACAATCAGCATGAACTCAAAAGATCAGAAGAATGTAAAGTTGCACAGGAAAGGAAAAGAAAGCAACCAAGCTGTTAACTTCGCACAACAGTTTAATTCATTAAAACTTGACAAATCATTTCTAGACCATCAGATGCATCTGCATCCGCATACTTGCGTGTATTAAAGCAACAGGACAGATCCACAAAAGAGTGCTATTAAATCATCAAAGAGTTATGTTCTAGCTTACCTTCGCAATCTTGACAAGTTGATCATAGTTATCATGCCCATAAAAGAAAGGCTCCTTGCGGAATATCTGTACAGCACAAGCCCTCAACATAAGCATCAATGTGGAAGTACACAACTTGGCATATCTTGAGGGGCATCAAATTTTTAACCTCCTCATCATCTGTCATCCACAGATGACATGCAAGAGAATCAAAATCCAATATACAGCTTCAATGAACAAAAATAACCATAGCTTGGATATTCTGGAGTCATACTAGATAAACTTCTGCATTCAAGCAAAGAAGAAAAAATAATCTTGGTTTCAAGAATTATCCAACAGAGATGCCACTTATCGTGTTACATGTCCAGGTTGTAATATGCAAAAGTTCGTGTAACATGCTTGTGCGATAGAATACAAATTTCGAGCTTTGAGGAAGGAGATTTATGGAAAGGCGTACCATTCCAGCAAACATACAGCCCAGGCTCCACAAGTCCAAGGAGTAATCATAGTCTTGCAAATCAACAAGGAGTTCAGGGCCCTTAAAGTATCTGTACATTGTGGGCCAGCAAAATGAAGTAATACAGTTTAGCCAAAACTATAAGCAGCAAGATCAACTTAATATGCAGGTTTGTGCCAGTATCCATGCTTATAATCACCATTAAGAACTGCCATCATATATAGCTAAGAAATTTGGCCATCCATATGACAATTAAAGATGATCATCAGTCATCACACTAGGCAACTTCTGAAATCTATGAGCAGAGCCAGAATGAAATGCGCGCTGCTCAAAATTAAGTATCTGAAGTTTAAATAGTCAGAAGTGCACAGATATAAGTATTTCTTAATCTCAAATAAATGCTTCTTTCAGAAAATGTTGGCATGTCTTAGCAAATTTGACTACTCAAAACTCTTCGAGAATTATTATCCAATAAAACTAGTTTTCATATAAAATCAATTTATATATCTTTCGAGGTTTTAAATTCACTTGACTAAATCATATGTCACCTTTTAATTTTTTTTTGTGATATTTCAATTCACCAAATGAATTCTACTGTACTAAATATAACATTGATTAATCCTAATAAACACCATAGGAATTAGATGTATAAACTATGAAGCGAAATGTATCTGCATAGGGAGTAAATTGCAATAAATGCAAAACAAATTAAAGTCCCTACTGAACTACTTTTAAATCTCAGCTGTTAAAAATGAAATTGATATTTGGAATTAAACTAGAGTCCCAAGATGTACCAATTTGACATTTGTGGGGTATCAATAAGAAATTCTGAACACTCATCTATCAATATGATATTCAGGGCAAGATTTGGATACAAACTATGGTTTTTTCAAACTTTTTCAATCATGTTTCCGTCAATAATTCTATAAGTTCCATTTCGTTCCTTAAATGCTTCTGTTTCACTAAATGAACCAGGGATATACCAAAATGGAGAAAGCAAAAAGCAAGTTCAGAAACTACTGTTTCAACTTAGCAAAGTGAAGAAAGCAGTTCAAATTGAACATTATAATTAAGCTACGGAAATTTACAACCTAACATAAAGGAGGTCCTAATCTTAGTTCAAAGTTACAAATGCAAATTTAACCATAGCCCCTGTAAAATGTTGCAACAGCAAAGATATTGTATTCAAGAAATTATTCATCCCATTATGGCCATAAAAGTTCAGAACTCCACTTTCTCAGAAGCTCGCAAGATATGATTCACTATCCAGGTTAAGGCCCAGGTGATCCTCATAAATATCAATATCAATATCGCGAGAAGAATCCAGAGTACTGGGCGATTGTTGATTAGAATGGTAATAGCCGTATTATTTTCACTTTCACTCGGAGATGTATTACAGTTCAGACTAACTTTTTCAAGTAAAGGGGTCGTCATATGGATTGATTGAGTTTCTGGTAGTTCCGCTTCTTACTCTAAAAATGAAGAAAGACTTGTCGGAAATCGCCTTGGTCCAACCAAGCAAGGCATGGGAGTGAAGGGGCATAAAGAAAAGATTGGCTGCTTCTAAAGCTCTCTTTCTTCTCCTACGATATTTCTACTTGGATGAAAAGCGATGCGAAATGTCTGACAGCGGGGCCCGCTACTGTATTTGTTGAATCATTAAAAGGAGGCTTCCCTAAGCTGACAGGCAAGATGTCAGTATAGACAGAATTCAATCGCTTCGCTCCTCCGTTCATGGATTTCATTCTCTATCGTGGGAGTTAGGGAAGGGGGCTACTGGGAGTAGGCCGAGTGAACTACTATGGGTTCTTTTTAGAAGGCCCAGACGAACTCCAAATCTCCAGGCTAATGCAAGTAAATGCTATCTGATGAAAGTATAATGTACAAAGTCAGAAGACAACATCGTATGTAAAGCTAAGATACATGAAAGATGGCAAACCTTGAAGCAACACGAACATTATACTCTTGTCCAGGATGGTAAAACTCAGCGAGTCCCCAATCTATTAGCCGGAGTTTACGCTGCTCATGATCTATCATGACATTGTGGGGCTTCACATCTCGATGCATGATACCTTGAGAATGGCAATAATCTAAAGCCTGCATGGAAAAATTGAATAAAACTAAACATTTTCCCAATCAGCACAAATTACAACCCAATAAAACAGTTTGAAGAGCCAAACCAGCCAGAGGCCTGTGTTGGGGGGGATGCTACTAATTTGTAATGAAAACAAAGGAAATTCACATTATTGACATTAAACAACCAAATCAACTAGAAAGAAACATCCATCAAGTCACTAAACAGGTTACTAGAACTTAAGCCCAAATACCGTTTATGAGTTCGTAACTAATCAACCATGCTCGGAATCCTAACTCTGGTGCATATTCAAAATGGTAATTCAAAGCTGGTTCTCGAGATAGCGAATAACAAGAGCAGCACTTTGGAGGTTCCTTAAATTCCTAACTGAAAGATACTCCTTGTCTCTTTTTCCTTTCCAGACAAAAACAAGAACCAGCCTCTCCAATTCTAACTTTTCATGTTATTAATGAATGCGTGACAAAGATCTAAATCAAGGAGGCAACTATAGTTAAAGTTATGTCTCTAATAATGATGAAGCAACCTGAGTTAAGGTTAGGAGCATATCAGCTACTCTAAGTTGATTCCATTGTGATAGAAGTGGACATCAAAGAACAAAAAACATTGTTTAATCAATACAGCATCAGAGTTAACATGGATGGCAGAAAACATAAAAACCACACATTGGCCAAACTGCTGGCAGTTGGCAAATACATAAGGGTGTGATCAAGTTCTTGACTATTGTATGCAACAGCAGTTAAGGGAGAATAAAACAAAAGTACAAGCAACCATAAATTTCACTCTCCAAAGTTTACAGAAACTGTAAATTCAGACAAGAGGAGATAGATTTACCTTCAGAAGTTCATAGATATAATATCTAATATCAAAGTCCGAAAGTGTGGGATATAGCACTTTGAAGTCTGTATTATTCACATGCTCAAATATGAGACTTGGTGTCTTTGACTGTTGATCCCTTACAATATCAAGCAACTTCACAATATTAGGGGCACCACAAAGATTCTGTAAAATCTTAATCTCCCTCTTGATCTGCACAGCAATGGAAATATTAATTATAGGATCTTTAAAGTTACAGCACCCACACCAGCAGTCACAGGCATATATAAGATCTACTAAGAAATTCATGAAATCTGAAGCAGAAAATAAATAAAAGCTATCTGAAAAATTATGGGACAGTCTGCTTGTTATTTTAAGATAAAATAGGCTAGCTATTGATTGCCATCATGAATTCTAATTTTATGGTCCAAAACTTCTGTATGCCCCTGCCTAAAATCTAAATCACTTAAGGGGTAGTGCAAGTAGGGTCGCTTCTCAGATACAGATGAGAGAATTCATTATGACAACCACAAAAAAATATCATATTGAAAGGCACAAACTACAGGAGACATTCAGTAGAAAATATGACTGCACGAATGTTATGGACAGAGAAAGATGACACGGGATAATGTTACACTCCTTTTTAGCTATATAGGCCCGAACAAGAAGAAATATAACTGCATGAATGTTATGGACGGAGCAAGACACAATTGGGTAAAGTTACACTCCATTCTTACTATATAGGTCCCAACAAGAATTGGTCAGCGACCTTTGGTTCTCTCATCATATTGTTGAGAGCAGCCATTCCACCCCGCCCCTCAATGAAAATAATAAGGGAATAAAACAGAATAGCCAAGAAACAACAGTCAGGAGCAATGAAATTCGGAGAAAAAAGAAGATTAAGAAGAGACCTTTTTCTTCTTGACAGGTTTAAGAATCTTGATGATGCATTTCTCGTTGGTGATGGTGTGAATACCCTCGAAAACCTCGCTATATTTTCCCCTCCCCACCTTCCTAACCACCTCATAATCGTCCTGCTCCCTGTGGCAACCAGTCAAAGCCCAAGATAATCAAACAGAAACAATAAAGCAAATAAACAAGAGCAAATTAAATATCCTAATTAAGTACCCCCATTGAACAGTTAAAGACTCGTAGTCCCAGTACTCCTTAGGGCGTATGACATTGATGTTTTGGTACACACGCGCCTTCGACGCGGCCCCAGGCCGCCTAACGGCTTTCCCGATCTTCTGCGCCATGGTTTCCGGCACGGACACGGCGGGCCGGCGGCTGATTGAGGATAACTGCTGCTGCTGCGCCTGCGGTGGCTTTTCTCTCTGTTGGTAGTGGTGTATTTTTTGACTATTTCTGGGGAACGACACAACCGGCGGTCGGGTGGCTATGTGGCGGAGGAGAGAGGTGACGGCGGAGCAGTGGTGGCGATAGACGATGAATTGGAGAGGCCTTACGGCCATCAAATGTGTTTATTCTTAACTTTTCTTGGTTGCTACAACGGATCGGAGCCCTTCTTTTTTGACTTCTTTTTCCTCAAGCGACGTCGTTTTGAGGGTGGATAAGGTGTACAAGTCTTTAGATTTTGCAGTGGGACCCGACCCTTCAGAAAATATCCTGCACTTTGTTTTATTGACAATTGTAGCAAAAATATCTTGAAACTTAATTTTAGCTCCCCACTAGTCTGTTTTCTTCAATATAATTATTACTCTATAATTAATCTTGTATTTATAATACGAAAATTTGTAATTGTTTAAAGTTTTTTATTTTTTAATATTTACACACACGAACACATCCAAAATCTGAATGCGAAATTTTCTATATGAAAGTCTTGTACCTGAATCATGGAGTTGTCCCCTTGAAAACTTGTCTAAAGTTTGAAAAGTAATGGTGTGAGAATAGGTCTTTCTTTTCTTTTGGTTCGGGGGAGGACAGTATAACAATTATTGAATGACTATAAGAAAATGATTGATACATATAAATGAATTTAGATGGGAATAAAATAAATTTAAGAATGGAATAAAAGTTTTGAAAAAAAAAATAATTTTAGTATATTGTTCCAATGAAATTGAATTAAATTTTTTTAAATTACTCATTTATCTATTTGGTAAGTAATAAAATTTAAAAATAATTAAAAAAAGTCTTGTTACATGAAAAAATATTTGGAAATGCTAAATTACTTATAAATTTATAACATGTCTTTTTGGATGTTTTTTTATATATTTAATTTTTATAATTATTTATTATTTACATATTGAAAATACATAATGCAACAATATGGTATATATGCTTTATATAATATTTTTTACTTATATTAATATTTGATGATGCGTATAAAGATGTAACTAACTTTATATTATATTTAACAAAATATTCAGACTTTATATTATTTATATTTTGATAACACATATTTAAATATTTTATATTCATATTCATTATATTTAATATATCTAAAATAATATATAATTTTGTGACTACAATATTTGCAACTATAATTTTATCAAAAATTATTTAGGTAATATAAAAAAAATAATCTTTGGGAATAGCTAAATCATGGGTAAAAGAAAAATGCCTAATCTCATAATTATAGGGACGAATGGATATTCCTAAATGAAGGAGTATCCAATTCATAACATATTCCTTTCATTCCAATCATATCACAAGAGTTTTCCACCACAGTGATTCAGAGTTCCTTTATGAAAACAAATGGGTTCATAATTATAAATATTTTTTTTATTATTTAAAAAATTACAATTATCACTCTAATTTTAACACTCATCTAACAATGGGTACATCATGTTAGCTCGTATCAATTAGATTTCTATTTAATTTTTATGTTGAACTGTCGAAAAGATCTTTTTGAATTTGAATCATAATTTTATATACTTTTAAAAACTTTTAAAATATTTTTATGGACTAATATGTTCTATGAATTATTTATTTTGTCCGTCTTTAATTTTTTTTTTACATCTTTTGACATGTTTTGTCTGTTTTTTTTTTTAAAAAAAAAAAAGCAAGGATAAAATATTAAATTTTACATTGCCGTTTAAAAACTATATAATTATATAATTATTTTTTATTTGATGGGATAGGTAGTTGTAGTTTCCCAATAAAAATATCTAATAAGAGGATTTTGGCTCAAAATCTTATAACTTCAATAGAGGTAGGTTCGCATTAAATCAATTACATTACAAATTTAATAGTGCATATCATTTCTCGTTCTATTTAAACTATACGCCATCAATATATAACAAGTAAAACATTATCACTGTGTGAGTAACTTGATTTGTTTTATCAATCCAATTTGAACTAGGATTTCCCATAAAAATAACATAATTGATTGATGATTTGGAAAAGTAGTATTTAGTCCTATAAATTAAGCTTTTTTTTTATTTTATTTTTTTTATTTATTGATTATTTCAAATTGCATCCCATAATTAAAATTTTCTTATTTTTAATGCTCATATGACTTTTCGTCCAATAATTAACGGAGAAGTCACTGATCCATTAGTTCAAATTAACAAGTGATTTCTCTACGACACCTGTTCGGGTCTTTTGTTGTAAGGGGGTAGTACTCTTTTTTTATGATTTGACTAGAAATTTTAGGGAGGTAGCTCTCCCCATTGTAACTATATTGTGCGTTTTAATATAGAAGGATTGGGGACTCCGAAAAGCTCCCCCACCTCCAGGTGGTTTTTGTTAAAAAAAATAAAAATAAAATAACAAGTGATTGATTAACGGCCCCGTGGCTTCTCGTCTAATTAGTGGATACAAAACTCGCATGAGGACTAACGTAAGAAAGTCATAATAAATGGAACTAAATAATAAAAAAAAATCCCAACATATAGGACAAAAAATACGATTTCCCCATTATATTTTGCAGGATTAATACTGCTGATTCCTGAACAGAGTTTCCTGTTGAGATACTGACCGAACACATTCCATGTCATCATATGCATTTAATTACAGAAAATCAGGCACATCATTCTGCATATTCTACTACGAGTTTCCATTTATTGCTAACTACATATTTATGCCCCGGCCTGCTTGCTTGCCATTTCAGTCAGGTTGTAGCACATGGATTTCTAGTCGTCGGCAAGTTTCCATCGTAAGTGCACTGTGGGAGACCTGGATTCCTCACGAGCCTGGGGCCGGTGGGCACGGTGGTAGTTTTGGGACGAATATCCTGCACGTTGACAACTATGATTTCTAGTGAAAGTAAACGTATAGTCTTATATTTGAAATTGTAGTGCTCGAGACAACGGTGCTTTTTGTATAGAAGTTGTCGCTATGAGTTTCACTATTATATCGGTAACGTTTGCATCGGAAGAAATTAGTACATCTGTATTACCTGATCGAATATAGCCACTGGAATTGCAAGGGTGGCAACCGCGTTTGGGGCGTCCACTATGCCTGAAATCCTTCCTTCGCAAGGGCAGCATGAGAGGAGAAGGTAGACCTGATTCACCGTTATGTCATTGGAGCTGTTACTGTGATGTTACAAAGTTTTGGAAGGTCTGCTTAATTGTGAGAGAAACTGAAAACAGGGGATTTCTCAGACCTGTTCCTTAGAGTACCCGAATCTGGAAATATAGTCGATAGCATTGAGCACCGCACGCTTGTAAGCAACACTAGCATCAAGATAATGTTGTCGTCCACTCTCATCGACGCTAATGCCCTCAAAAACTAACCATTCTGAGAATCTTGGCTCGACAGGCCCGATCTCAAAGATCGGATTCACGTGTAATGGAGTCGGCCCCATTGGCGTCAAGTACTTCTTCATGCCGTCCCTAATGATTTCGCACCTGGTATTTGAACTTAATTAGTCTAGATTAGCAATGACGTGGACTGAAGATGAGGATGAGCTGTGTAACTTACTTGAGCTCCAGAAAACCACTCATCTCGATCGCCCCACAAAACGCCACTTCACCGTCACCTTGTGAGAAATGCATATCCCCGGTACTAAGATTCGCTCCGTCCACAAACACCGGCAGGTACACTTTTGAACCTCGGCTGAGGTTCTTGATGTCGCAGTTTCCTCCATTTTCTCTTCCAGGAATCGTCCTTGCCGCCTCCCTGGCTATTCTTTCCCACTCTGGAGTTCCTTCCTTAATCTACAAACACTATAAGTCATCAAAGCAATCGTGTTTTGTTTTCCAATTCTCTCTTCGCACACAAATTCAGCTGTTAGAAAAAGGACATTTTGACACAAGCTATAATTACATAATTATTTCAAGATATCAATCAGTATTTCAATATATCCTCAATGACATTCGAATTGCAGACAGACGACAATGAAACAATAAACTATAACAAACTCATAAAATGAAAGAAATACTTATACGTCTGGTGATCAGTCCATGAACACACACCTTGCCAAGAACGCAGCCCTTTGTCGACGGGAGGTTTGCAAGCGGACGTGAATGCAACACCTCACATAGTTTTAGAGACTGAAGACCGGTTTCTTCGAGTTCCCTTTCCCTCTCGTTCCATATATTCAGCAATTCCATTGAAGGTGCAGTTCCAACTATTCCAGGGTGTGTCAAGCCCGGAAATCTCACCCCTATATGATCAAGACAACTTGGTATACAATTAGCTGTTTCGATAACTTTACAAAGGATTAGCAGTTCATCATGCAAGCACGTAACAACTTACCAGGTATATGAGGAGAATAGGCATATATTCCTTCAAAATACCATATAGCTTTCGTTGCACGAGGGAAATGGTCCGTAAGAAATCCACCACCGTTTTCCCTGTCGAAGATTGCTGTAAAACCCCATTCATCTCCCGGTAGAGGGCCCAAATTGCATATTTCGACAGCTAGAAGATCACCTGGCTTGGCCGGATTCCCTTCCGTGTCGACCACGCTAATAGGTCCACTAAGATAATGCACCTGACATAACATGTAGAAAAAAATACTTACAGAAAGATAATGCAAAGATCTACATTATTCAAAGGGTTCTTTTTGCTTGTTTCTTATATCATAGGGGTAAATTGCAAGTTTTCCCAATTTCTACTGTTACATATGTATTTAGGAATTGTAAAATTACAATGTTACCCATGTAAGAAAAGATGTAAGTACAGTATACTTCACATCTTTTCTATGTTATTACAACTTGCATATGCAAGAAAACGTAGTTGTACTTACAGTTGACAGGTCTAAGGTTTTAACATCAACTGCATGGTTATCATCTGAAATTGCTCCTCCGGTCCAATCAACCATCTCCACCCTGAAAACCTCACCGGTTTTCACCTCCCCCACCGGCGGTATCTCCGGGTGCCACCGGTTGTGGAGCGGTGGTTCTTGCAGCCACGGCGGCTGCTTTAGGTTGACTGGAGCTATTAATCTTGGAGTTGGAGGGGCCATGATTTATCTAGAGATTCTCAAGCTCTGCTCTTGTAATTCCACTCTATCACTATTGTTCTAAGAGGAGATTTTAACATGGAAGTTTTGAATCATGTTAGCTATGTAGAATGGTGAAGTCTGATTTAGACAAGTTTACTAGGTGACAAGTGAAAGAGGGCAACTTTTTCCAATGGTCCCAAGTTGTCGTTGTAGCCTATAGTCGGCAGGCAATAATTAAGTTTTGGTAGTTCTCATGTCATTATGCAGCATCAATTGTGGTCATTTTTAATTTAGTGCATTTATTACAATTTTTTCATATCAAATCTGAAATATTTTTTACTTTTAGTTCTCAAATGCATTTTCTGTCCAATAATTAACAAAGTCATTAACAGTCTCACGTTGCTACAAAAAAATACAATATTTAACCATGGTTAATTATCATAGTTAAAAGCAAAATAGCCGTAGCAAATAGTCATTGACCACGGTCATGCAACGGTTGTTGGCCGTGGTATCTGCTACAGTGGCTAAACATTTGTCATGGCTTGGCTAAAAACCATGACAAATAATTTTTTTTTTTTTGTGGAAAATCTATATTTTTTATCGATTTTATTTAATCGTAGTTAATAAAATTTATTTATCAAGATTTTTAGTCTATAACTATTAACATTGTAGTCAGTAGATATTTTTCTTTTAGTGCATGCATATATTTCTATTAATTATTTTAAAAAAAATGTATGTGGGGGCTAAAATTGAATTTTTTTTTTAAGTTTATCGAAGTTAATGTAGAAAATTTTGTAGCAAATAAAACTAAATAGAAAAAGAAAGCCCTAAAATATAAAAATAAAAATGCAAAATTTCATAGATCGACGAAGAAAATATACATTTTGATTGTGATGTCTGAATCTGAACGACATTTGTCTTATGCTTATCTCCTTTGACTAGTGAAATTCAAGTTCTAACAAATGTAATTATTCCATTGTGGTTAGGTTAGGATGCTATATTCGTAATGGTTAGTGTAAGATGGATTTTATTATTAGGGATAGTTTCATTTTCACCAATATATATAATCTATGACCAATTTATATTAATTATTCTTATTTTTTTGAAAAATTATACGTACATACGCTCAAAAAAATATCAACATTGTTCATATATATTATCCATAGTTTTTTAAAGATTAGACATACACTCCCCAAAAACGTCAACATCATTACACAAACTATCATTGATTTTTTACTGTTGAGGTTAGTTTCTATAAATTACACAAAAAAAAATAAAAATAATTTGTGTAAATAAACTATAAATCATAGAGCTAGTGTAAATATAATTATTCCATTATTATTAACATGACACAACATGGTCCATGTACAAAAGAATTTTATCCACTGAATCGTCCAAATTAAGATAGTTCTTGACTAAATTTATTTAAGAAATCGTATGAGACATCCTTTTAGAACTTATAAGATATTAAAATTATTTTTTATTAAAGTATTTAAATAAAATAAATAATCAAACTATAAATTGTTAATAATGATAATTCTATAATTAATACGAATGAAATTAAAGGAATGAATTATCTACACTAATATATAAAAGAAAACCTTTTGTCGTATTAATTTTTTAATACTCAAATTTACCCTTAAACTCATTTCTTTTCTTTAAAACAATTTTGGACAAAATAGTAATTTTAAAGTTTTTTTTAATAATCTCACAATTTTTAAAAAAAAAATTCTGTCACCCACTATCCCATGTTTCTCAGTCTGCAAACTTCTCCATATTTGTTTTTCTTACAAGTTTGTATATTTTTAATATACTTACATATTTTTTCTCTGTCATCTTATCCCACATTTCTTTTTTCTCATAGTTTTTTTTTTCTTATCACAAATTTCTTTTTTCTCTTCATTTCATATCATAATTCTTTTTTATATGCTCGCGGAACTGTGTACAATAACAATTACTAATTTTAAAAAATAAGTGAACAACTCCTTATTTTTATCAATGAGCTTATAAATTAACTTCCAACCATTTTACTTTTATACAAGCTCTTTTGCAAAATAATATATCAAATACTCTGAATATTTTATAAGTTTTCAAATGTTTTAATGATTTTAGAATCAGCTCACCCTATCAATCTCTAAATTATATCATGGACCAACTAATCACATAATAAATACTACTATATTTTAATAACATAATTAATATTTTAAGACTTAACTCCAACATAAAAAGTATAATGCACCAGTCAAGTAATACATTTTGTCAATGATGACTTAGTCTAATGATTTAAATTAAAATTATGGGATAATTATATTCCTCCCTATTGAGATTTGGTGTAATTATACATAAACCTCCTGTAATTTGAGAAATTACATTTAGCACCCTTGAGGTTTGCTTCCATCTAATAAATAAATCCTTCAATTAGTCAAAATTCACCAAATTGCTGATATTAACAAAAAAATCTATATTTATCCCCAATTGAGGAGGTATATCTTTACCGTTATAAGGTCAGTTTAGTCCAAAAAAATTATTTGATTTGTAATAAGTTAATAAATGGTAAATATCAATCTTCATTCAATTTTATCGTTAACATCAGCAAATTCAATTAACTTTGACTAATGAATGAACTTATTTGTTAGACTGAAGCAAACCACATGGGTGCTAGCTATAATTCTCTAAACCACAGGGGTCCACATGTAATTACACTAAACCTCAAGCGAGGAGTGTGTAATTATCTCTAAAATTTTATGAATAAATTTGAAGTCATGTGTTCGAATCTCAATAGATGTGTAAGTATTTAGTTTACTTTATGTGGGTTAATTGTAATAAATATTTGTCTCACCTAATATGAAGTTATTATAATATGAACTTATTATAATGTGTGTTTATTAATCAAATGGATATATTTAGGGATTTATTAATATTGATGAAAACATAAAAAAGTGATTCATTGGGATTCTGCCAAACCCTGAATTTCCCTCCCATATGATATAAATCAAATGAATTTATAGCCACAAAAAGCGAAGAAAAGGGAAAGGAAATGAATGAGAAGCTCACAATCGAAGGATCAGCAAACTTGATATCTTGAGCAGTGTAGTCCTTTGTTATGCCGCCGCCGCTGAAGTCCACCATCTCAACCCTGAAGAGCTCTCCTGTGCAGACCTCCGCCACCGGAGGTATGGCGGGATGCCACCGGTTGTGGAGGGGCAGCTGTTGCTCCCATGGCTTCTTCTTCACATCTATTGGCACCACCACTCTTGCACCATGACGATCAGACCCCATCAATAAATATTACAACTTTAATTCTGTAGTGAAATCAGCAGTTCTGTTCAGCACAAAAAACCTCTCATCTCATCAAAACCCTACTAATTATTACACGAACTTGCACCTGTAGGATTCCCTGTCAGAAAGAAAAGTTGATATGTACTATTTTGTCTTTGGTGGACCACGTTTCGCTTGATTAATTGGACCACCCTCATTCACCGCAAATCTAGCTAAGAGATCAGCGGCAGAGTTACCAGTCCGCAATACAAAGAACAAATATATGATTTTCTTTTAAATATTAAACAAAATCTTTTATAATATATTGCTTAATAAAGAAATCTTTTAATTTTGTAAGATAAAACTTTTTATTTTTAATAGGTAAAATGTAGTTATTTTAAATTTTTAATCTATTTTGATTATTATCGAAAATGATATTTTCCTACACATACAATATATTTTCTTCATAACCAAAATTTGTTATTTTATGAGGATTACTTTCATAAAAATTATGACATTCTATTAAAGATGTACATTACTTATTTTATAAAATTAAGTCCAACTCTGTAGAAAAATATAGAATATAAAAAATTAGTTAAATATATTGTTTGTTATAATTTATCTTCTATCAAAATTTATACTAAAGTTTACATAAATTTAAAATGATCTTACTTTGTAAGAAATAAAGTAAAATACAAAAATGAATAGAAACTTGCTTTTAATAAGTTATAAGAAAGACAGCTGAAAAAAAAAAGAAAAAGAAAATAAAGAAAGATTTTAAGATTTTTTATTTGGTTTGGAAATTTTTAGTGTTAATAAATAAAACATAATCATACAAAAAAACTCACGTAAATACATAGGGAATTAATATAAAATAAAACTTAAAGTTATTTAAGATAAACTTCAATTCAGTTAGTATTTTAATCTTGAAGATAATACTTTGAATAAATACAAAATAAATATTTAATATATTTAAAACATATGATATTCCTAAAAAAAATAAGAACTTTTTTTGTCAATTAAAAAATTCAATTATAACATAAAAGATAAAATTTCAGAAATTATTCATGAATAAGATCAGGACACATGCCCTATAGTGTCAACCTGAAGATCAAGAAACCGGTGGCTTGTTGTTACTAATAAACATTGTCACACTCACAGGCTCATATTCAAGGTTTAGTTCCATTTGATCTGGTGAGTAGTACAGTTTCATATTTCCTTCTCCCACATAGAATTTGAGTTTGAAGTGTTATGGAGTTCAAATATACGGGAGGTATGTTTTCTTCAAGACAAACAGTGAATTATGCTATTCGGTTAAATTCACAATTAACATTGGACTGATAATTGTACAATATAATTCGAGTTGTAAGTTTAGTTTTCTCGTCATAAATAACGTTTCTAACTATTATATATTATTTGTTCCAACGTGGTTTTGATTGCTTGTGATTTCTAAATCCGATTGTTATATTTCAAAATATTGCTTTATTACACGAAACTGAATTTTTTATGGATAAATAAAAAAAACCATTTCTTTCTAAAAATGGTCCCAAGTTGAAAAACAAATCAATTTTCTTTCCGGTAAAAAATACTTACATATCACATGCTAGACACATGCGCTACACCGTCAAATTCTAGACATAAAAATGGATGAAGACCAAAAATACTAATTTTTGTAAGTTACATAACTAAAAGTGCTAATCCTGCAACTAATGGGATTAAAAGTGAAATGAGCCTAACTTATGGGACCAAAAATATTAATTTTTCGATCTAATATAGCATAATCTATGTTTTTTTTTTGTTAAAAAAAATTGATATACATGATGTGTGTGTGTGTGTGTATATATATACTAAAAGAATAATTACATTGTTCTTCTTTGAAGCTTGGTATGATTACACAAATCATTTGTAGTTTGAAAAATTATATCTAGTACTATTTGATGTATATAAAAATAAGTTGGCCCAAGCGGCCTAAAAAAGATGAAAACAGAAGACCCATGAACCCTCGTGAGGCTTGGGACATCCCATGCCCACAACGCTCTTAGGAGGCCAAGGATGGTCCAACCTACAGTCTAATTAGGCAGACTTAGACTACCTAAGTAGCCCAAAAGAAAGAAAGGAGACCCAAGATATCTTCCAACTCGGACCATGGTTAAAACCCGACAAAACATTCACTGAAAAGGCTTACACACGTGGCATCCCACATTCCACTATGACATCCAGTTGGCCTAGGTGCCAGCATTAGGAGTCCCACATGAGCAAGGAAGGACTCCTCACAAGCAAAGGGAAGGACTCCTAGTAAAGCACTTCTAGTTACAAATAAGGATGATTTATCCCTTATCCCAACCAACTTCGCAAAATTCTCGGGAGTGGGATGCATCCCTTGCAGACGTGAGGATTCCCTCTATAAATATAGGTTTAATATTCCATACGGGGAACACCTCTCTCAAGCCCCTCTCATCTTTCTCACTCTCTAAACTATCACTTTAACTCTGTTTAAGCATATTATTATATGTTCTTGCTCTTTTTGTCAATTTTATTCACCATATCTCGATTTTTAATTATATTTATTTATTTTTGACTTTATTCAATCTCAAATTCGACACTAACTCGGGCATCGAAGTGCTAATGCCTTTTTTTGCAGGTCTCCCCTTTAGGATCCGCATACACTTTGGCCCAAGCTTTGAACAATAGTGCATATTCATTGGACTCGTGCATTTTTTGAACGCATCACTATTAATATTTATTTTTGTCTATTAAATAGATCCTTTCTTTAGTCAAAATTTATGAAATTTGATGATATTAGCAAAAAAAATTGAGTAATAGTTTATATTTACCCTCGACTGACTTATTACTTACCTATAGCAAGTGAAGCAAATTTTTTTTAACCAAACGACTTCATACATCTTCACACGTTAATGTGGGTGGGTGGGTGGAGGAGGGGATATATCTTTGTACTTATAAGAATTTTTTGTTAGAAAAAACTTATTTAACTTGCAATAAGTAAGTAATCAATCAGTCTAGTACATAATTTTTTTTTAAAATAAGGGTAAATACATCCACCATCCTTGAACTGTCACCCAAGTTGTAAAGTGACCCATAAACTATGAAAAGTAACTTAAAAGGCCCCTCATGTTAACAGTCAAACTTAAAAAAACTAAATGACGTTACTTTTAATAGACAATTATGGAGTTAATTATTTTTTTATTATAAAAAAAAAATTATTTATTATAATTTTATTTAAAATAATAACACAAACATGACGAGTCGCGATTTGAAATCGCGACTCGTCATTAAATTAATGGGAAAAAATGCAAAATTCCCCATGTCGGGAAACAAAACCCCGACTGCAAAAACCCCGCGCGGCCAGCCCTTAACTTTTTTTAAATTTTTTTTAGTTTTTTTTAAAAAAAAATTTCCACCACCCTCATCCACCATTATAAATTGGACGGATGAAGGGTGGTGGAAATTCACTTCATCCACCAGCATAAAATTTGTTTACGGATAGACGATCAGATTTTTTTCCTCCACCCTCCTTCAATTTTTTTTTTCACACAAATGGATAGACGATCAGTTTACGGTCCTCGTGATAGTACTGTATTATCTCAACAAGCCCAACATAGGTCTGACGATATTCCAGAAGCTGACCTAGACGCCGTACTAATTTCACGGCGTGCAGATGGTAACTTTTGGAGCTACTTTAACCAAAATAATATGTCCGAGCGTGTACAAGAAATCCTACACCAAATAGGATTTTATGGAGTTTACAGGTGCGGACGCCTTCAATTAAATCAACACCTCATCACTGCATTAGTGGAGAGGTGCAATTGCTACAGGTAAAATTGACCACCCTCCTTCAATTTTTTTTTTCACACAAATGGATAGACGATCAGTTTACGGTCCTCGTGATAGTACTGTATTATCTCAACAAGCCCAACATAGGTCTGACGATATTCCAGAAGGTGACCTAGACGCCGTACTGATTTCACGGCGTGCGGATGGTAACTTTTGGAGCTACTTTAACCAAAATAATATGTCCGAGCGTGTACAAGAAATCCTACACCAAATAGGATTTTACGGAGTTTACAGGTGCGGACGCCTTCAATTAAATCAACACCTCATCACTGCATTAGTGGAGAGATGGCGATCGGAGACGCACACTTTTCATTTGCGTGTAGGGGAAGCCACAATTACCATACAAGATGTACAAATAAATTGGGCACTCCCAATAGACGGCGAGCCGGTGACTGGAATTGATTTCGACCGCACAACACAACAATGGCAAGAATATTGCCTTACTTACATAGGCTTTAGCCCGGATGCAAATGTGTTGAAGGGCTCGAGATTACAGACATCGGCAATTACATCTCATTTGGCGGCGGTCGAAATCACTTATAATACTCCCCAGACTGTCGTCGTCCAGTACGCACGTGCTGTTGCATTACTTTTATTTGGGGGATTGATGTGCCCAGATTCCTCAGGTAACTATGTCTCATTACTATATCTTTCAATTAAATCAACACCTCATCACTGCATTAGTGGAGAGGTGGCGATCGGAGACGCACACTTTTCATTTTCATTTTTGTGGAGGTCATCCGTTCCGTTGATATTCTACGCAATAGTTGAAATGCATCGTCCTGAACGAGTTGTTCGCCAATTCGGGATGAGGCAGAATATACCAGAATCGACGGATATCCGTGATATGAGCCTCCATCAGATTTCCCGTAAAAATCACACGGGCGCAGATTGGTCTCTGCAACATATACAATACATCACTAGATGGCAAAGACGATATGACACGGTTGTACATAGGCCACTCATTTCTAATAGAAGGGAAACAGAACGAGGTTATTGGGAGTGGTACTACAACATAACAAGAAATTTCGTGTCGTCATCTACTGATAGACGTGTGGAAAGCGGGTACCAACCTGGAGAAGCACCTATGTTGCAAGTTGTGGTACGTTATTATATAATATTACATGTTTTATTTTATATATATTTTTAACAACACAAGGCTAATTATTTTTCTACACTTTTCAGGCAAATGAGGTGAATGCCCTTGAAACTTTATGTCGATCTAGACCACCAAATATCGAAGGATATAGTCAATTGGTGGATAGATTTGAACATGGGTTACATATTATCAAGGAGGCTATAACCCAACAGCCACAAAAAATTGCTTCTCCATCCGATGATGCTCCCACAACATCCCACAGGCAAAGAAAAAGTTCTAGCCGAATGTCAACTGGTTCAGTTGAACGTCATGATATTGGGGTGGATATAGTTGGTCCTTCTACAGTATATCCACCTCAAGATTATTACGTACCCCAACCGCCTCAAGATTATTATATGCCTCAACCATCTCAAGGTGATTGGTTTCAATCGACTCCATATATGTCAAATCAAACACAAGATTTTTCTCTTGACCTTGGTCTTGGTTTTAATCAACCATATACACAAGGATATAATATTTCACCAATTCCATTTCCATCATTTGGTGCATATCGTGACAATGTGGAGTCAAGTTCTGAAACATCAAGTCGGTTTGTTGGTGAAGAAAATGAGGCGCAAAATGAGCCAGTTCAAAATGTGGGCGAGGAAATTAGAAGATCTCGACGTCAACGCCACAGACGACATTGTGGAACGGGTGGACATTTTTTATATTTGTAATTGTATACATTTAATGTAATTTTTTACAATTGTACAAAATAAATAACTATTACATTTGTACCCTTAATTGTAATTTTTTAAGTTAATGCAATGTTAATTTTATTAATTTTGGATTTTAGTATATTGTTAAAATTAATTATATATAAATTAAATTATATAATAATAATTTAAACGAAAAAAAAAAAGCAGAATTCCCAAGTCGGGATTCAAAATCCCGACTTGAAGTCGGGGTTTTGTTTCCCGACTTGGGGAATTTTGCATTTTTTGGCATTAATTTAATGACGAGTCGCAATTTCAAATCGCGACTCATCATGTTTATGTTATTATTTTAAAAAAATTATAATAAAAAAATAATTAACTCTGTTTTTTCTGAACTTTGACGTCACCATGTAAGTGGATGGGGCTATGTGTACGAGTGAGTAGTTCACCAGCCATCATAATTTCCTACCAAATGTTATTGTATGAATGAAAATATTAATAATAACAAATATATATATATATATATAAATTTTTAATTTTACCCCTCATTTAACATCTAGGTATAATATTTTTGTACTTATATGAAAAAAATAATAATATTAACCTCACTCCTAATATTATTGCATTTATCTCTTTATAAGTACAAAATATATATGAGAATGTTAAATGAGGAGCACAATAACAAATTTATGTAATTTTTTTATTAACGTCAACATTTATTCTTCAAACCCTAATGAAAAATTATATACACGGAGGAGGTGTAAGTGTAGCTTTAAAAGTTCAGAGAATGGGGTGTAATTACCCCTTTATAATAACAAACTTTGTTTATTTTCTTTCGCTAATTTTGTAATATAAAGTGTTTCAAATTTTTAAATTCCCATTTCGAGCTATATATATATATTGTGATATTGTAACCGACTTCAAATCCATCGCATTTGAAGTCATTTCAAATCTTTTCTACAAATTATTCCAAATTTAGCATTGGTAATTAGCTTATTACTTATGTATCAATGTGTATCGAAAAACTCGGCACAAAACATCTATACAATCCAATGAGCATGATTACGACTAAATACAAATTCCTACCTGAATCAGAATTCGATTAAACTAAAACTAATCAGATATATTTATGATATGATCAATGTACGGCTTAAAGAAAGTAACTATCGTGATATAACTAGTTTAAAAATGTAACAAAAACTTCATGTTGCAGCGTAGATTCAAGTTTCTACGGTAATATTTGAAAAAAAAAACACACACACACATGACCAAGAAATACATATACCAAGAAAATGAATCAGTATACTTTTGTTTGAAGCATTTGATCAGTTCTGCTTTCATGTTAAAGAGAAAGTGAAGAGAGTGACTCTGTGGTTGGTATATTGCTTCTAAGGTTGTCAACAATAATTGCAGCACAAGGACTTGCATTTTACTCAACAGAGAGGGTTCATTCATATCCCTGTCAGTTTCTACTCAAAACACACACTACACATACTGATTAACACAGAGAGATGGCATGCTTTGAGAGGGCATCACCAGCATTGAGGGAAATTCTCTTCAAGATACACGGAGCTGAGAGGCCATTGGAGATAGATCATCATGTGCATGAGTTTGGGTCTGTCCACTTCCATGTTCAGGTACAACTTTAAGCTATCTGTATCTAAAAGTTTAAAATGTTAGAAATGAGAGATAATTTAACAGTTAATATCTTCAAACACGCCCGCTATTTGCAGGCTGAATGCTTTCTGCACGGCCAAGAATGTAGACGTCTTTATGAATGTGTTGGACCTTATATTCCAGATTAAATGTAATTTCCGTCCAATATCTATATTAGCATTTTAGTCTTTTATCTTTTTATAAATAGATCTTGTAACTTTTTCATTTTTTGCGATTTTGGTCCTTCGGTTGCTAGAGTTTGCAAATATTGTCCGAAAAAAAACATGTGCTGGTTAATTTGGGGCTTTTATCCCATTTGGTCAATTTAATGGACCAAAATCACGAAAAGTTAAAAGTCACAGGACCTATTTGCTATCCTAGAAAGATAAAGGACTAAAACGTCAAGATGCAAAAAATACAAGGACCATAAATTTGCTTTCATGCTGACAGAAATTGACCAATGGGAAAAAAAAGGCCCAAATTAAAATACAAGACACATGCTTTTTTTCCCGACAACATTTGCAAACTCCGACAACAAAGAACCAAAATCGAGAGAAATAAAAAAAGTAGGTGACTTATTTGCTACCCTAGGAAGATAAAGAGATAAAGTGCCTAAATGCAAAACATACAGGACGAAAACTGCATTTAAGCCTTATATTCCTCGCAAAGCTTATGTTTCGGCTCTCAACATGTCGTCTGCAAGATAGGCATATTATCAGACAATGTCACACGAGCTAGGAATCAACGAAAACATCTTAACAAATAAAAGATCTGAGTTTGAGATATCATTTCATGATCCAAGTTACGCATACAGTTCTAGCATGCTTCTTTTTACCATTTTCTCATAAGTTAAGCGTTGAAATTTCAAAGATTTTCCAACTTTTACGTTGCATGTCCGACAGAGTTCAGCGTCGGATCAACCCTACACGTACTTATCAATATCAACACCTCTACTATCCCAAGGACACCCGATCTCATCAGAACTTCCACAACACACGCTAGAGATGGTTAGAGGAATTTGCCCTGATGTCGTGGAAATTGTCGAGCCTTCAAGAGAAGGGTATCAACTAACTTTGAAGATCAACCATGCAAGAATTCCACACAGTAAAGGTTAGTAAATTTTTATACCTAAAATAGTTCAACAATGTATTCAAATTCTTTAACAAACGAGGTGATATCTTTGTCGAACAGCAGAATAATTGATAGCTATCATATGATGATTTAGTGTTATTTGCATGTAATTATCCAGCCTCCACAAAGATGATTACAGACATATCCTCAGTTCAAGCAGTAATACTGAGCTCCCAGCTGAAAGAAATTCTAAGGAATGTTGATTCATACGAAATATCTTGTGGGTTATATAAACCAATCAAACTCATATACCATCCACGGGAACCATTCTTTGTCATCAAACAGGTACATTTATGTCAGCAAACATGTGTACTTACTATGAATGATCATCTCATCTAAACGTTTAAACTATTGGAGACAAGAATCATTTAATATTTAATATGCCTAGCACGTCGGTCACGCACAGCCGTTATACTTTTTTTGTCAAGCCTTGCACGTCAAACTTGTTAGGGCTGACTCTAATATCATGTTAAATTACCACCTCAGTACATCAGGACCAGAAACATAAATCATAGATCATTCGAATTTAAGGCAATACGGGTGAAACAATTAATCTGAAACTAGATTAAGGCCTATCTAAATCCAAGTAATATCAAAAACTCCACAGATTCAGGGGAGAATTCTTTCAGTTGCTCACCTAAAGTGGATTAACATCTTGACAGCCAGCAAAAATCACGGCAGTATTTCCAATGCGCTTCAAGGAAAAGGAAGATGTGATTATCGCTACAGCCTTTTTTCAGGTAACTCTAGATATACAAAGGGAAAGATTGAAAAGAAAAAAACAGAAAAACAGTTTTAGTGATAAGTGTCTTGTACCTCTGACTTTGGAGTATAAAAAATATATTCCAGGAACTCATGGATGTCGGAAGCTCAGGAGCATGCACCAAGGCTCCTCATTGCATATGGTCCCCTATTCCGCCTCCAGAATTAAGAGGAGAGCCCATTCAAGACCTTAGCACCAACTGTGGATTCGTCTCCTTTGGTACTAGTTAAACAAGATTTTTACATGATTTCATTCTTTTCAATGTCGAAGTTCCCCTCCACCTCATTCAATAACCATGTTTCCAGATATTACTTCCCGTCATGTGGAAGGCAAGAAACTAGACAAGACGGTGTGGAACTTACTGAACTTCTACGCATTTGTGAAGTACCATGTGAAGGTAGAGGGCACCTTCATAAGCTTTACATTACTAAAATTAGTTGCACGTTTGGAGCTGAACTAAGTCTTAAACAGAGTACGAGGGGTTTTATACAGAGAAGGATGAGAATGCGTCTTGAACGGTTGGTTCAGGTAATCAAGCTAACATCTCAAACTGAAGTATACTAATCGAAACATGGAATAGTTTATATTTCAAGTTGTAAATCTCAGAGTTCTGATATTTGAGATTCAGTTTTGTAAGATATAGCCCTCTAATGTGGTAACCCTGCTTGTGTTACAGCCCTTACAGACAGCAGAACCAGAAGAAGATCAACCGGTTAAAAAGAAAGCTAAAGGTACGTAAGGTATTATATAAAATAAATCACTGATATCGGCAACCACCGTTAATGCTACAGACTCTTCCAGCATTTTTTCCCCCTTTTCCCTGTTTTTCTCTTCTCCTTCCATCAGCTGGCTTTTCCTGAATGTTCGGGCTAAAATTTCTGGTCCAGGATGTCGACAAGTGAGAAAGTGGATAAGTGCCTCAAAGTCAAAAATCCTTAAAAGGAAGTATGACTTCACCAATAAAATTAAGAGGATTCGTTCCAGAATCAAAATACATGGCTTCGGCCGTTTTCGGAGACGGTGGCTGACAATGCCCAAGTTTTCTCCAGTGACAAGGTACATAAAGCTGGAGTAATCTTTTGTCCCTCAAGTAATATCAACAAGCAGCATATGATGTCTTGCAATCATCATACTCTATAAAGTGACAAGGTATACAAACTTAGACTGTAACTGTTTCTCCTATAATGCATGCAAGAAGCATTCAATGATTGCATCGGAGCGCTTCTCTTTTTCCAGTACTGTCGCGCTTTCGCCCTCTACCGAAATCTTTTGTTGTGCATATTACCTTTGCAAAGACACTTTAAATACACGGCTATTTCACAAGCATGAACATATCTATAAATGATTCCAGTTTGATGCCAGGTCACCCTGGCAACAGGCTCATTAACAGCATCACTACAACAATATAATTGAAAACTGTTAATTCTAGGAACAAATAACTCAGGTGTCGTAGTACATCAAAGTCAATGATGCAAGACTCAGGACCAGAAAGCTTTTTTGGTCCCAGCACACACACCAAACTTAAAAATGAAACTATGACAACATACATGATTGAGATTAATGTCTTTACAAGGACTGCTCCAAGAAGTTATTGCAACATCAAAGTCCTAACTCCAAATTACTTGAGAAAAATAATATTCAGCAACTATGATTTCGTTCAAATTGGCTACGCATTACTGGAAGGGTGAGTTCTGAAACATCAATTGCAAGCCAATTATCCAAGATTTACGACAAAAGTCAACTAATGTGTTTGAAAAAATAATACAACTGTTCTAAGATCTACAGATTGCTGATCTTAACTCGACATCTCATAACCGGAATTTCAGAGTACAAGAGGCTCAAAGAAATAATAAAAAACACATTCACACAAGACTTTGTAATCGATTAATTTCTGAAACAATAAGTTCATTTCTTCCTATGTTTGCATAGATTCCAATATATTGACTCCAGTGCACAACTTCTTGACTCCAGACTTTAAGTAACACTTAATTGGTGTACTCTAACCCGAGCTCTTAATATGACATTACATTCTTCAGCCCAAAAAACAGTAGATGTACTGGCTCGTATGTTGTAGTGTGGAGCACCCCAACATTACATTCAAGCCCCGTGACCGTGATTATTCTTACAGGCTTCCTAATATAAGTAGATGACAGGTGCCATATTAAGTAATTCACTCGAAACTATCTTAGTGGAAAACCAATTTCAAGCAGTAGGAAAATTCTCCAAACCACATAAGTGCACTTACCTTCTGTTCATATTTTTCTGTTTCTATACAAGTATACAGTCCAACTAAACTGAACTAACATCATATGGTCTGGTTTATGACCAGTAGGTCAGTTACTCTGGACCAATAATATGATAGGGTTGTTTGGCAGTAGGTTGAAAGGGTTGGAAGTCATTTTGTATAGATAAAAGTTTTTTGTGTATGATGAGTTATATTCAAGAGAGGTAGGCTTAGTAAAACATCCAAAGAAGGAGAACCTATTCATCTAGACCGCTTTCGACTACTGACAATCCTCCATCCCAGTATTCTAGTCTTTACATAATAAACAAAAGCCCATATCCACTTCTCAAACATAATACTAGGACTAGGAGGTAATGCTTCTCATATGTTTACTTCAATACATATGTAGAGCATCTTTGTCGTAATATTACCCAATCATGTAACTTAGAAGAGTTATCTGGTGGTTTAGGTTCCAGGGAAGAGTTGTCGGTGATTGGAGAAAGCCTAGTCTTAGACGGTGTGGAGAGTTCCATTTTCTTTTACTTTGTTTTGTTCCGCAATTTGAGGCTTCCCCTGACTTTGACCCTTTGATTGGTCAAGAATTATAGAGATACACCCAAAATCCAATGTTTATTACTAGACCAAGACAGTGTCTTTCCAAAATTGGTGAGGGGGTGGCGAAACAGGCGGGGGGGAGACGGAGTTGGAGAGGCGCAGCCGGGGAGGTGGAGGTGGAGGTGGAGGTGGAGGTGGAGGCGGAGAGGTTCGGTCGTGCATAACACCACTCAATTGAAGGGGGTAATTTGCCTATTTTTCATATCATAGGTTGGTAGTTAGCAATTTACCCATTAATAATATAATATGTATATTAAATTTGTAATATATGATTGATTTAAATTTGAACAAATTACATATTATATAAAAAAGGTTAATTACACTTAAACCCTTTCTGAAAATGTGGAATTATACTTTTTCCAAAAAAAAATTGAAATTTCACTTACACCCTTCTAAAAGTCAGCTAAATGCATAAAACTCCCATTTGTTTAAAAACGACTGTTAAAAACCCCCCCTTTTATTTTAAAAATAGGCAACAAACCCCTCTCTGTGTTCTTAAACGTAGCTCAATTGTCCCTCTCTGTTAAATCTATTTAACAACAATAACTTTTTATAAAATGATTGTTATATGCTTACTCAATATATAATATTTCTTATTTTAATAATAGATGGATCTTCTTTGATTGAATAATGATAATTAGATCTTATTAATTAATCTCAACAGTTAAACTTTAAGAAAATGAAAGGCTATTTGTAATCAATTAATTTAAGTGCTTAGTGTTTTTTACTTTTTTTTTAAAAAAAATGTCTTGCATTTGCAACTCATACTTTGCATTTACAATTTATACTTTTGAACTAATTAGGAAGTATCACATGCAACACATGTATAAAAATATATTTTTAAATGTGAATATAGAATTTATTAGTTACTAAAGATATTAAAAACTCATAGTTCTATTTATATTTCTATTATTGAATCTTTAATTTTATCTATTAAATGATGAGGAAACCATTTAATTTGTTATTTGTAACTGTTGTGCATAAAAATAGGTTGGCTCAAAGAGGTTCAAACGGCCCAAAAAAGAAGAAAGAAAATAGAGGCTCAGGACATCCATCGACACGTAAGCTCAAGGCCCCTGCCTCGGACCATGATCAAAACCCAACGAACCATTTGGTCCAAAAAGCCCACACACGTGGCACCCACTCTCCCACGTGACAGCTCATCAACCTAGGTGTCAGCAGCCAACTTGGACACAGCACTAGGAGGACCTCTTTGGCGGCTGGAACACCTTACAGACAAGGGGTCTTCCTAAACTAAAGAAGGCTCCTACTAAAGCACTCCTAGCTACAAATAAGGACAACTTATTCCTTATCCTAACCATCCCAACCAACTTCTGCAAAATTCTCAGGAGTAGAATACACCCTCAGCAGACGGGGGCACTCCTCTCTATAAATACAGGTTTACTTCATACAGGGGACACCCTTCTCACTCTCTGGACGACACCCCTCTGACGCCTCTCTTACCCTCTAAACATTCTTTGAGCACTTTACAAGCACGTTAGCACATGTTCTTATATTTTTCATCAACTCTATTCACCATTTCACGATTTTCAATCACATTTATTTATTTTTTGACTTCATTCAATTTCAAATCCAATACTAGCTTGGGCGCCGGAGTGCTAATGCCTTTTTTGCAGGTTCCTACTTCAGGATTTGCATTCGTTTTGGTCCAAATCTTGAATAATTGTCCAGATTCATTGGACCTGTATGTTTTTTAACGCATCATTAGCGTCGTCTGTGGGAACATAAATCTAATACGTGAGAACAATGGAAAGAGTACACACCTCCTCCGAGGACTCCCCAGAAGGATGATCCCCCTCACACTAGAGGACCTCTCACGCATGAATACTACCTCTTTTTAAGGCTCAACTTCAGCGACCCCATCATTATCATCATTTAATTATAATATTCCTACTAATTCAATTTTTAATATGCAGGACGTCCCCCTTGAGGACCAGGAGGGCATCTTTCTCTGAAAATAATCCCTACCCCAAAGGCAGGCATCCTTCTCAAAAAATAAGCACTACGCCCAAGCAGACATGC
This sequence comes from Sesamum indicum, assembly GCF_000512975.1. Lineage (NCBI taxonomy): Eukaryota > Viridiplantae > Streptophyta > Magnoliopsida > Lamiales > Pedaliaceae > Sesamum > Sesamum indicum. The sequence continues at coordinate 16,703,296 of NC_026147.1, forward strand.
TCCTCAAAGATAGGCCCTAGGGGGGGTATTCTTCTCATAAGATAAGCCCTGCACCCCAGCAAACATCCTCCTTAGAAAATCATGGCCCCAGGTGGGTACCCTCCCTAAAAAAATAAGCCTTGCCCCTGAGCAAGCATCCCTCTCAATGAATAAATCTTCACATATAAGCTTCCCACATAGAGTATCTTTAATATTTTAATTTAATAATCTTGGAGGTTAATTTTACAACCTAAGATGTGCTAACATGTGCCTTCTTATAGGAATTTTACGAGGGAGGCATCCTTTTCAAACCTCTTGTAAAAAGCCATGTCTTCTACATAGGAACAGAGGCTCTTCTCCATGGAGGCACCCCAGCCCTCCTTTGGGTAGGTACTTACGTCTTTCTTTCGGGGACTTGTAAGTTCTATCTGTGCAGGCACCTAAGCCCTCCTCCGCAAAGGCATCTAAGCCCTGCTTCAGACGGACACCTTATTTTTCCTCCTGTAAGGTTTTCAAGGAGGCCCTGCTCAAATAACCCTCCTCTGAGGAGGAACAATAATTTTGCTTCGTGCTAGACCTATTCGTAATATGTGCATGTCTTTGTTATATAACATTCTCTTGTAAAAAAATAAAGTCCTACATCGTAGTAGGCACAAAAGGCGCCCGTTAAGCCCTCCTCCATGGAGGCACCTTCATGAAAAGACTTGCTCCTTACAGGCACAAAGTAAGTTCCTTTTTTTTTTTTTTTAAGGATGCTTATGCTACTAACATTCTTTGCAGGAATTGGAAAAAAAAAAAAAAAGGAATACAAAAAGGCTCTTTCTTCGGACCTCACCTCTAAAGACGTCTATTCCAACAAGTGTCAAAATCCCCACTTATTAAAGTGGGGAGGTACTGATATGCATAAAAATAGGCTAGCCCAAATGGACCAAAAAAGAAGAAAAAAATGGAAGGCCCAGGACATCCCCGCCTCGAAAGCCTAGGGTATCCCCCGACTCGGACCATGATCAAAGCTTGGCAAACCATTCCGTCCAAAAGGCCCACACACATGGCAGCCTATTCTCGCACGTAGAGCTCATTAACCCAGGTGTCAACAACTAACTTGGACCACATCAACCCTAGAAAGACCTCCCTAGTAACTGGGACACCATGCAGGCGAGGGGTCTCCGTAGACTGAAGAAGGCTCCTATTAAAGCACCCCTAGCTACAGATAAGGATGACTTATCCCTTATCCTAACCAACTTCCGCAAGATTCTCGAGCGTGCGACCCCCAGCAGATGGGGGCACTCCCTCTATAAATATAGATTTAATCCTCCATAGGACGGACACCCTTCTCACTCTCTGGACAACACCCCTCTGACACTTCTCTTACTTTCTAAATATTCTTTGAGCACTCTACAAGTACGTTATCACATGTTCTTATGCTTTTCATTGACTTTATCCACCATTTCACGATTTTCAATCACATTTATTTATCTTTTGATTTTATTCAATCTCAAATTTGATACTAAATTGAGCGTCAAAATACTAATGCCTTTTTTGCAGGTTCCCCCTCATGATTTGCATTCGTTTTGGACTAAGTTTTGAACGATTGTCCAAAATTCATTGAACCCATGTGTTTTTTGAACACATCAATAACCCACTTCTAAATTTAATTGATAATATTAAATAAAAAAGTTATTCCTTAAAATTGATATTATTATGTTTCATGATTTTGTATTAGAACATATTATTATAACAAAAGTAAAATATAATATATAAAAGATCCAATATTAAAAATACTTTTTTTTGCTTCGATAGAATTCGATTCTTATAACTAATTCTTATGTTGATATAATTATATTTCTACCCTGTAACCTATGGCTTGTTTATAGAAATCACCCATGTCGCTTTGATAATTACACATACACCACCAAAAATGTCAAAATTATTTACAATCGTTGCTTTTTAAAAAATTACACATACCAAGTCCAAATTCAATTGCCACCACTATTTGTAATCAATTAATTTAAGTGCTTAGTTTTTCTTTTTTTTTTTTTCTGAAAATAAGTGTCTTTCATTTGCAACTCATATCTTGCATTTTACAATTTATACTTTAGAAGTAATTAAATTAAGCTCACTTAAACTAAAAACCGAACCAACTTTTACAACCGCAGAGCTGACATATTTTACTTTTACCCAAAATACTCCAACTTCAACTTATTTTAAGATTTTTTTTGTTGTTGTCAAGCGATCCCAACTTTCTTACAAACTCTTTTACAGCTTATTCCAACCTCGAATGCAGATAATACTACAAACACCTCCCTGATTCGAAAGCTCCAAGTGCTTCTACATGAACTGTCGCAAACACTTGCTAGATCTTCGTCGAAGTATCAGAATTCCTAAACAAATCAAGATTTGACAATAATGCAAAACAAACCAACAGAATTGGCATTGAATTTAAATTAGGAAAGCAATGGAAAAGTATGAAGTTGGCTTTGTAGTACAGCAGGAGAAAAGTTCTCAAACACAGTACAGGAGATGAGAAGCTATGTAGTAGTATGAGAATCAAAAAATCTTTTTAAAATTGAGAAGAGTAAATGACCTATAAGCACCTTAAACAAACCAAACTACAGAACTCAGTTAAAAAATATGACAGCAACCATGGATACATGCGACAGACATACTAGTGACTAGCTTGTAAGAAAAAAGAGCATGCTGCGTAGTTTGCTTTCCAGTTTATCAAGTTCAGGAACTGACATGCTCAGCAATGTACTCTAGGATCCTCACACATTGTATCGACTTTTCGCCGATCTTTCCCTTCTGGAATCATCCTGTAACAATCCAGGAAGACAATAATATAAGAAGGCAAAGAAGAGCCTAAGACATTAGGAATAGCAAAAGAAAAGCGTACATGGAAGCTGTAAGAGATCTTATCAGTGACATCAATGATCTCCTTCCACTTCCTCCCAATGCCCATCTGCATTCCAAACATTGGATTAAATTAATTAATTTCAAAAAGGCTCATTATCACGTAAGCTCTGACTGCTAAAAATATAGTAAAAACAAATAGAAATCCAGGAGCCTAAGACTTCTTTGCATGGGAGTGGAGGCGAAAGGTGGTGTTGCTATTTCCTTTTGATGGAGTCATCTGCAACAGCCAAAATTTTGAACCTTAATCTTCAATGTCTCACATCGAGCAAAAAGTGGCTGTTGTTTAACGGTCTTTTAACACTAGCATTTTTCAGACAACATGGTTTCTTCTCCTCCGAAGCAGTTAATGTATATGGTTACTTTTGATAGATAGTTGTGCCTTTTCTTGAACTGAACCCTTTGATCAAATCCCAGATCCTTTCCTCAAACTTTTGACATTAGATCCTAAGTCCTTTCATCAAAATAGCATATATCTGGAGAACATTGTTATTTAACACAAAGCGATGTTAGATGAAATTTGGGACATCCTACTGCAATGAAATACAGTTGCTCTCTGTTCTCTAACTGACATATGCAGACCACCTCTACATATTAATGTTTAAATGAGCTAAGCTTAGTTATTTTTCTCATCAGGTCTTCTGCTGCATTTTACTAGGAACTAAAATAGATGCAGAGAAGAAAGATGCTTTCACGTTTAAATTTAATATTTTCGACAGGGTTTCATTTCAAATAATTGATAGGACAAGATAAGCCAGAATATGTCAAGAGCAAATAGCTCCAAACAACATTGAGAACTGAACGGTTGGCAATATTAACAATTGAGCTGATGGCATTATGTTCAACCCAGGCATCATAAATCAAAACCAGGAAATGGTTAGATTTGTAGCCATTACATAAAAAAATACCTGAGCTGCTTCATTGGCTGCAGTCTTGGTCCATAATGAGAGTTTGTCTTGCCTTTGGCGCACGCTGGCCACCACTCCACAGATCTCATCGGCCTCGTCAAACTGCTCCCCAATTAGAGCCATTAACTAAACAATAAGAACATACCAGCCAACATTACTTAGCAACCAGGGAAAAAAGGAAAGTCCCATATATTCATCTATCAAAACATCCCATGTTTCATGGAGCAAAGCATCAGAGACTTAGTGGCCAAGAGTGAACGATAAGGTTTTCTTACAGTTTCAAGCCACATGGTGTCAAGATTAGCCTTTTTACTGCTAGTAACAGTCCACTTGCCCCCATTCGTGCACTCAGGGTCTTCCCATTTGGGCTCGACTCCAGCTCTGAATAAGTGAAAGTCAGCATTTGCTGGGAATTTGCTGGGTCTGAATATCTGGTCATATAAACTGCAACAGAAATGACCACTTCACTTCACATATACTACATTATTTATGATAAGTCGACATAGTTCTAATAAGAAACGTGCAATAAATTGTATCCTTTATTTGACTTGAAGTCTTAAAACCTACACAACCACACTGTAATTCAGGAATAAAGAGCTCTTTCACAGGATATTTACTTTGTTGCAACCTCATTTTCAATTACACTTTGAAACTTATATTGCTGGCTAATAGGATATATTCTTTGAAGATCATGTGAAACAGCCAACCCCATCACACTCCAGTACACCAGATTTCTTTAATATCTTAAAACTGGCTTTCCCGTGGAGAGGTCCTCTTCAACAAGACAAGCATGTAGGTTCATCAGTGTGCTTCACTTCACCACTTAGTTTCAGTTTTTCAAGAACCAGATGAAGCACATGGATTTGCACCTATTATAAAGGCAAAACATGAAATTGGCATGCAACAAAGGCTGAAAAACAAACCTAGCTACCAAACCGAGCTTCAAGATCTTTCATCATTCGGTACTTTTGACTACAGTTGCTCGATAAAAGTTCATTCGAGCCCTAACATAATCAAACATGCTCAAGCATAATTAAACTTAATAGGATATTCAAACCAAGCTTTAGCAATAACATTTTTGGTTCAACTTGACTAGGCTTCATTCTTGCGCAATTCTTCATGGCAACAACATTTTTGGTTCAACTTGACTAGGCTTCATTCTTGCGCAATTGTCCATGCACCTTACTACTCTCAGTCTTTGAAATCATACTTGCATCATCATGATTCTCAAGATACCCTACAGGCTTATGAAACTGAACTGGGGCATCTGGACCAGAGTTAAAAGAATCACACACCATACGACATATACAAACTTTTCATCATTTTTCCAGAAACGGTGAAGGTAATTATCCTAATATATGTCACACTTCTGCAGTAATCTGCCACTAGTCTTAGATTAATGAGCGATTTAATAGGTGGTAAAGGTTTAGTGCTTTACAATTCTGACATTAGGAGAAAATCTTAGGATGAACATAAATATTAAGTATGAGTTGAATGAGTTGCGAGAACAACACGGGACATGGAGATTTCATTAAAGACAATGTACAAAAGTACAACCAATTTCAAAAAATGACCAGTCTCACAAGACTTTGTCCCACTGTCACTTAGTCCCTTGAATATTCCAAACTTCCTATAACAAACCTAAACAAGAAACAATAACCAGAAAGATTTTAAGTCATCATATTTCAAGCCTTTGCTAACAAATAAAGATTAATGCAACCTTCACATAACAAAAGAAATGTCTTGTAGTTAGGACCACATATGTCGCACACCTAGAACTATATGAAGCCTGTGAACTCCTATTTTCAGCTAAATTTTCAATTGGACCTATTAATGTTTATTATATTTTTTCCAGGGAAAAAAAAAAAAGCAAACAAGAAAGGAAAAATGAAGCACTTTCTGCTAGAATGCATCTTTTCCAAGAACTTATATCAGGTGATCTTCTCATGAAAAAGTATGGGGTTGAGACCTCCCAACACCTTCAACAAATGAACTGAGTGCTGCCTAAGGCTTAAGTACTATACCTAACAGCTACTACAAGTGACGAGCTGGTTGTGCATGTCACGCAACTATGCTACCAAAACCTCAGTGATTAGTTGTGAGCCTAAAACATCAACATACTGTTTGGATTTGTGTTTTGAGTGTTTTGTTTTGTGTTTTGGAGATAGAGAGAGAAAAATAAAGATAAGTGTATGTTTGAATTTGTGTTTTGAGGTAATTTAAAATATTTTAAAATAAGTGGTGTATGTTTGATATTGGGATTTGGAGACAAAAATCACTGTTGTTCATTGTCAAATCATATCTCTTTTATATATATTTTTGTATTAAATATGTATATATAATATGTTATATGTTTAATGTTGTATTTTTTGAAGACAAAAATCACTGTTTATTGTCAAATCATGTCTATTTTACATTTTATATATAAGTGTGTATATATATATTATATATAGAAAGTTGAAAAACAAAAAAACACACACATAAGGTGTAAAAACATAAAAACAAATATTGGGTATATTTTATCTTGTCTCAAAACATGCGAAAACATGAATCCAAACATAGTACAAGTTTTTGGGAAATTGGTTGTGGTTTAACAAAGATGGAATTTGTATTTTAAGAATCCTAACTAATAATAAAAGTCACCAAAACCAATTTCATTCTTCCTCTTAGCCAAAGTTTGGATAAGCGACCTGCTCTGCTTCAACTACAATTAAGGCAATGCCCATCCAAACAGATGAGCAGATAGATTCCTAAGACCAAGTAAAAGAAAGAAATAATGATATCATACTTAATTTTGGAAGCAATAAACATTAAGTGGCATTATACTAATAGAGCAGAAGACATTGTACAATTACAAATACAAAGGTGTTCTTCTAACCTAAACATCTAAAGTTTTTTACCCGACTTTGAGATGTTTGGCAGTATTTAGCCTACGTTAATATGGGAATTAGAGTTCAGGAGATTGCAACATTCTTCAACAAAATAAAGTGAGACTTCGATTCTTTTTCAAGTGTTCAAACAGTCCTTTAATTTGACATGTAAATGGCATGATTACCATCACTAAGTAACTAAAAACATCACAAACACTCTTAATACTTATTTTATCTGTACAATCTAAGAGTTTATTTTGCACATAGGATCAAATCTTAAAAAGCATTTCTCTATGAGTTATGACTATAAAATCGCTAAAATACTCTTTCAACTGCAATACTGCATTGATGAGAGTGAAATCCAAATCTTTAAATCCCTTGTCCATGTTGGCTTATGCGTAGCC
>NC_026147.1:16710449-16763066 GCF_000512975.1 Sesamum indicum
CCCTTTTGGTGCTCCCCCCCCCCCCCCCCCTTGTGTTCTTACAATGTCCAGGTTAAGTCTCACTTTATTGAGGGATTTGATTTTAAGGAGCACCATAGGAGGGGAAACAATTTGTAGAAACCCCCTTTTCACTTTTGGGTACCAAGGAAAGAGACAGACTTAAAGCACACTCCAACTGCCAATGAATGAGCACTGCTCCTATGAAGGATTATGCAATCTGACCGTACAAAACCTTACCCAGTAGTGTTATCAAGAAAATAAACATCTCTTGATTAGTAATGACACCAGTACTCTGTGCTCAAGATAGGTTATCTTCAGCCGGATCAATGCATATAGAACGCAAAAAATATCATGAAGGTACACGTCTACTCTATACCCAGATTTTGTCGAGTTAGCTTTTTGGTAGGAAACGCAATCACAGGAAAATGTATCCTACCAATGAATGAATTGTATCTCACTAATGATTCTGCACGAAATGATTTGATCTCAGCTTGGACTCCTAAGCTGGAAAAACTACAAAGAGAAGAGAATGAAGTCTCACACAGAACCTGAAATGCCATGCTCAGCCATCTCAATAAAAGAATTATCCTCCTTCCTCATATGGAGTTCAGAACCAAAGGCAATCATTGAGTGAAATCTATCTCACTCAAAGGAATCGAGGCACGCTATGCAAGTATGAGAAGGCAGATAGAGTCAGTCAGGAAAAATGCTTTCCCACCCAACTGCCCAAAGCATTGGCTAATCTCTTCTTTTATACCAACCAGTTGGAGAAAAGACAGGTATGACCATAATCATTCTTCTCAAAACACTCTGGTATGATGATTTCGCTGCCCGACAGTATGGAGTACCTGAACGCACCAAGGGAACAGGCCCTGAAGCGAAGGACAGGAACAAGTAGAATCAATGTGTTCCAACTTGTAGCCTTGCAACAATCCAGTTGACCAGGATTATATGATCACTATTTTCTTCTAACAACTTCTTTCAAGTATAAACTAATAGTCACAAATTCTAATATTCAAAATCTCAATTTAGAATACTCTTATCCCATGCTGATCTGTAATCAGCTATCCTCCTGACTGCGGTTACATCAAGCACCTCCATGCCAATAATATCAATCCACAGAATCTGTCACTTCTACCCCACTTATACAATTCAGAAACATGCTCATTTCTTAATCTATCTATCTGTTGAAATCATATCCATCTTCCAACAATTAGCAGTCACCATAACCCACCCTGACTACCTTACTGGTCGGCCCAGTTCTAATTCGTTTTCTCATCTGATATATGTCTACCCTTGATTTGTATCTTAACTAACTTAATGTATGCCACCAGACACGATATCTGTAACGATTTCAATACCAACAAATAAGAATATTAAATCGGACAACGAAATTAGAACCAGAAGCCGCTAATACATACAATGGGGGCAAAAGAGAGAAGGACGAAGAAGAGGAAAGTCAGGTACAAGAAAGCAAACAGAAACCCCAGATCATAGAATTACAAAAAGAGAAAGACACTTGAGACGGGCTCTTCCCTTCAAAAAGCAAAAATCGATTCAACAAGCAAACCGTCAATTTAAGTAAAGCCAAACTGTTTACAAAACCAATCATTTCGTGTTATTTCTCATTACGTACCACCAAAATTCTTCGACGGTGTCGAAAGTATAGACCTTGCGAAGAGAAGTGCCCCACGCTGCGCCCTGTTTCGGTTTCGACTGATTGTCGAACCAAAACGTCCACTTCCTCTCCAGCTTGTGCGGCTGCTTCTCCGCCGTTGCCGGCACTCCCGCTGGAACCTCTGATGCAGCAGCCGCCACTTCACTAGCCATTCAACCAAATCAAAGTTCCGAGAAAAGGGGTTTTAGAGAGGGAAACAAAGGAGGTGGAGAGAGAGAGAGAGAGAGATTTGCCTGGGGCTTTTAGGGGGAGTGCTGGCCTGACTAGGGTTAGAGTTGAGTAGGCACCTAACTGGAGTTGGGTTGATGAAGCTCCCCTTGTTCATGAAATGGGTTCGGAGGGTTTGGTAAAGTTAGAAAAGAAAGGCAAAATTATATTTTTAGTCTTATAACTTTAGGTCGTTAGTACTTTTAGTTCTATAGCTTACTTTATTTATATATTTAGTTATTTTTTTATGAATTTAATTCTAAACATCTTATATTTGGTCTTTTTTTGATAAATTTAGTCATGTATTGACAATTTTGGTCTCCTCTTCGCATTAATAAATCTCATTTTTTATCTTATAATTGTGAGTCGTTAGGACCAAAATTATTGATACATGTCTAAAAGTGTGAAAATAAGACCAAATGTGAGATACTCAGTACTAAATTCGTAAAAAAAAATATTACAAGTGCAAATGGAATAAGTCATAGAACCAGCCAGAATAAGAAAGATTATTGTTTCTCACTACTATACTTTATGTTGATGACAAGTCAATAATCCTTCTACCCTAATAAACTGCCTTCTACTGTCGCACGCATACTTGCTGGCTTCGAGTTCTAATAAGTTGCCCTCTACTAGCGCATGCACATTTGCTGGCTTCGAGCAATAACAAGTCGCCCTCAGTTGGTGCATGCATACTTGCTGGTTTCGAGCCCTAATAAGCAGCCCTCGATCGAAGCACATACTCTCATTCATTTTTCTGTATCGACTGTGAACCATGATAAGTCGCCTCCTGCTGGTGCATTCTTGCTCATTTCATTGGCTATGAGTCACAATAAAGTTGCCTCTAGCAGGCATATTTGCTTGACCATTTTATGGTTAGCATGCATTCACTTGTTATGTTAAGTACTCTCGTATCTCCTAGTATTCCTGTACTTGCTTATTTCATAATGCAACAGGTCTATCTCTTCTACGCATTGACTATTATGCTTTGATCCTAAGTTAGAAAACTCTAAAGCGTACCGGGCCAAGTTATCCTATCAATAGGAAGAAACGAGGCTACCACCTTACAAAATTACTCACTCTTTACTTAAGAAGATGTTAGTTTTTATCATTTACAATTGCTATCTATAACAAAAGTCAAGATTTTCCCCTCCATTTATATCACTGACCACAGGTAGAAATAACCATGCAAGTATGTTGCAAGCACTAGGTTAAACCCAATATTCTATTTCAGCTTGCTGGAAAAACAAATATATTTGTACATCCATCTCTAACAGCTTACAGGAAAAGAAGTATGTTAAAAGTCAACAGCAAATAATCAAGCAAATTGCATATCATAAATAGCACAGAATGGGGAAGAGAGGATTGAATTCATGGCATCTAGTGCCAGCAAAAAAACCAATTCAAGCCCATATCTTCATTTCCAAAGCCTCACTTAGGAGGTACCCAAAACATAAAATTTTTCATTTGTGCAGAAAAAATAAATTACGTGTCAGCAGGAGGGGGTGCACTCTCATTAGCATTAGTTAGGGGCTCCATCATGAGGGGAAGGCCTCCTTGGAATTCTTTCCTCCTGCCCAGCTTGTAGAATGATCTCTGACAACTTGCAAGGGATCTCCTCATCCGGCTTAAGGGAATTAGCCAGCCCAGCATGGATATCCAGGAAAGAAGTAGGAGTGTTAGAAGGAGAATAGTCGACCTCAACAAACTGGAGGGTGTACATGATAGTAGTACTTCAGAGCACTGTGAGCTAGCAAGCTTTGGAACTCCAAAGACTTCTTGAACCCCTCCAACCTGTTGGACCACATGCCATCCAACACTTTCTCCCTCCTCAGACGAGGCATAATCACAGATAATCTCGTTCTGCTTCAAAACAACTTGTTCCAAGCGCTTATGGAGGTTGTTAATCTCATATTGCAAGTGGGAAAGCTTTGCTTTATGTGCCTGATCCTTCTCCTAGGTTGTTCTCTCCAACTCCTCAACTTTCTTCTTTGCCTCTTCCGTTGCTGGTCCTCATTACACCAACCAGTCAAGCAAGCCACCAGTTAGTACGGTAACCTGAACATTTAAATAGGTTAGCCACTCAGTTTGTCATCTATAATTACATTTTGAAAAACTATAAATGTTACTTAGTTTGCTAAGATGAGAAGCAAATAAGCTCAAGATCTAGAGACAAGGAAATACATCAATGTAGGTCCTATCCAAGAGCGAGGGGGCTCTCTTCAGAAACTCTGTTGCCCGGCTGCTATCACCTTCCTCTTGCAACAAGGAGTTGTCCTCCTCTGTAGCTTACTTTTTCTTTGTAGTTTTTCCTCATTGAATTTGGGAGTTCCAACTCGTGTAAGGACACAAGGAGCTAGAGAGCAACCTGACCTACCTGTAACTTGTTTTTTCTTTGTAGTTTTTTCCTCAATGGGTTTGGGAGTTCCAGCTCGTATAACAACATGAGGAGCTAAAAGAGCTAGAGAGCTACTTGACCCCTTACTCTGCTTGGTGGAGTGGGGATCGGGTCTGCTTGTCATTTACACTTTGGATCCCCCATGAACTAGCCGGAGGGCGGATTCTTTAGCAAAGAATGCTGGTATAGCAACTTGAACTAGGGGATTTCTCCTCTTTAATGACCTTGTCTTGAAGCAACTGGTTGAACATATTGATTACAACAAAACAGATATACTAATAGGTTACACAAACTAGCCAGACAGGGAGGACGAATTACAATATGAAGAACGCGAAAATTATACCAGTCGCACCATCCATGTTAGCATCTTTAGAACTTAGCTCAAAATTATGAAGAAGGGCTGGATGAACTAGCTTGTGATGATCCAAGTGGGAAGTATTTAAGTGATCCAACAAGAGCTGGAAGGTAGTCGAGCGAGTACAAACAGAATAACTAGGAAGCTCAGGGGGTGCAGTGATCCACACAGTCGAAAAACACCAAGGAGTGGAAGAATAAACAAAAAAGTAGTGGCGTTTCCACTCTTTCATAGTGTAGAATGAAGAAACTGGGCATCCCTCTTAGAGGTGAAATAGAATAGCCCTACACTGGCTCTCTTTAGATGAATGAAATTGGGTAGCAGATGGGGTCTCTCCTAAGATATGAAGAATTCGGCTAGCATACTGAAAGATTTGGGGACTAGCTAACTCAATAGATTTTTTAAAAATATTTTTAGATTAGATAAGTTTAATAAATTTATTTATACTTTTGATATTTTTTTGTCATTTTGCAAATGAAAAAAAAAAAGAGACTATTTTATATTAAGTTAAGCAATATGTTAATATTACGTTCACAAGAGTTCAAAATTTTTATTTTTCATACAAGATAATAACATCACGTCATATAACAATATAAAAAAAATGGTTTCCTTTCTAAAAAAGGACTACTTTGATAATTTTATAAATTTAAGTGACTAAAGTGATAAAATTAAATTTAAATACCATTTTACCCTCCAACAAGTACCGGCCACATTTTTGCTGAAAAATGGTTAGAGGGATCAAATTGGGACAAAAATTAAAATTTAGGGATGCTAAAGTCAATAAATGAACTTGAGGGACTAAAGTGATTTTAAACAAAAATTTAAGGGGCCAAATACAACATTTACCGTATATATATATATATATATATATATATAGAGAGAGAGAGAGAGAGAGAGAGAGAGAGAGTAAATTGCATTTTGTCATCCGAACGATGTCTGTTTTTACATTTTGGCATCTAAACTTTTCTTTGTGTCAACTTACATAACATATTTACGAAATTTGCACTTAGCATATACAATTTCATTTTGCTGATTTTTTTGTCGTATGTGAAAAATATCACATCACATACCTTTAAATATCATATATGCATTGCATGTGATGTGTTTTTTATTATTATTATTAAAAACTTGATGAAAAAATAGTTATAAATGGCAAAATACAAAATTTCGTAAACTTGAGCTGGTAAATTGATACAAAAAAAAATTTTAATGCCAAAATATAAAAACGATTATAGTTGAAATGATAAAATGTAATTAACCCATATATACGTATATACATATATATTATTTTATATGAAATAAAACTAATGTATGAATAGATATCTCGACCGCACATTTTGTTAAAACAAAACTATAGACCATAAATTTGTTAGGTTATTAAATCGTTAGACTAATTTGACAATTCCGGACCTTTAATTTGTATTACTTAAATATAAACCATTGATTCATATTAAGTTTATCTAACGATCAATAAATAAAAGTATTTTTGTCATTTTAGATGCCAAAAATTAAAACTCTACGCACAACAGGCGCGTGTACAACAAATCCAGCTCCGAGGAGGGTTTTCTACATATTTTCAGAAGGGGTTTTTTTTATCATTATTATTATGACTCAGGTTTTTTTTGAAAAAATTATGAATTTCTCAAAGAGTAAAATGCACTAAACCCAGAAAATAACTATTTGCATATACATGATATTTATGTGGTGGACTGGTTGAATAACAGGGCATGAGAAGAGGAAAAATTTAAGTTACAACTGCAAGAACGAACCTCCAAAACAGAGCATACTTTGGCAAACACCAGCAACCACTACCATGATGCAAGAATCAGCATCATAACATGTACATCAATTATGTAATTCGATGTAACTCCCATTTGCTACCTGTATTTATACAAACTAATTCCTCGTCGTGTCACTTCAACTCAACTCCTATACGCTTTGGGTCGAAGAAGAGGACTACGAGAATGAATAATTGCAGCAGCGATGGCGAACGACTGCAAAGTTGATAGAGTTGATTGGAAATTGATGTAGTACAAACCGTCGTGAATATTTACCATTTTCATGATTGGTAAATTTCGTCTCGAGCCCTGTAAAAGTAACAACTGGGGCAAGGTTACCTTGACACTTTAACAAGATAGGCCATGATCAGAAATTTACAATTGGAAGTGCTAAAGAATAATTATCGAAATGGTTGCTGAAACTTTGTTATGACTAAGAACTATAGCATATAGAACGGAAGGAACGAAAGGGGCAGTGTGCAGACCTGCATAAAGAGATCAATGGACTTGCATTCTCCAGAATTATAGGCCTGGGGTGAATATTCCCCGTTGCTTGACGTCATGTTGAGAATTGTTAGAGGGCAACCGATATCCCAGCCCCCACAGTCGCAGTGGCCCCCAGAGGTCCACCTTTCAATAAGGCTTGATGGGCCACCACTGACTCTGGTTCTTGGTGCACCATGAAAACCTGCCGGAATTAAAATGTCCATGCTAGTTGAACATTCCCCAGTATTTCGTGAGCGTTCAGGATGTATCGAGGAGTCTAGAGATGTATTATTTCCATGTCTTTTAAGAAACTTCAGTCCCCATCCCCCGAGTTCAGCCTCCTTAGAATTGTTGCAGATGTCTTTCACAATAATGGCAGCCAACTCAAGATTTGGGGAACATTTATTTTCTGCAAGGCCATTGTGTGGATCAAGATAACTATTACTCACACCTCTAGACGGGTCCCAAGGAGTGTCTTCAAAAATAGCACTTGATCCCCCCAGTTTCGACAAAGATCTCTGCTTATAAGAGTGACTTGGCCTGAAAACATCCACTACCTTTCTCGTCAATCTGTTATTCTTCCTGAGGGCATGATTTGAGGTTTGTGTTTCCCCTATACGGTTGTCACTGGAAACAGAGAGAATAAACTGAGTCTCACGAACTTCTGAATTATTAGATGAGAATGTTATTGCAGTAGACACTCGCATCTTGGCAATACTTTCCGACTCAAGCTCGTCCATATCACATTCTTTCTTGCCATTTCTTCTTGCAAGGAAAGTGTAGACATAATCCAAACCTTTATCATCTGAAGACTCAACCTTTGACAAGTTGGCCATGTAGACCTCCCGGTTATCGTCCACAGTGAAAACATGGTGCGGCAGCCCATCCTTCCATGTACACTGCAACATTCCTTGAAATGAGGTACCATACACAGAAGAAGATGACTGATCGGAGCAACTGGAGTTTGTGCTTGATGTAGAAGCGTCCCTTTTATGCACAGGTGACGATGCATATCTATGATCAAGAAATTTTACCTCCTTTAGTAGCTTAGTACGAGATAAGGCGCTGCTCGATTCTTGCGGAGAGTCACCAAAATAAGAATAAGATGGTTTGCTTCCATCAAGTAATTCTGTCCTTCCAAAATTGACATCACGGTCAAAGGAGCCGAATTGTTGAAGCAACGGGCTCGTCAAGATGTTGATTATACTTTGGCTACGAGAGACAGTGCCAATAGTCCAATCACCAGTAGTGTTCATGATGACCTCAGTTCCCCCAATAAATGGACGTTCAATAGCTAAACTAATACTATTCGAACTTCTATTCTTGATTTCTGCTAAATTACTCCCATCTTCAGGCAAAACACCCACTTTTGAGGTAAAACTCCAAGCTGCAGCTCTTAATGCACAATTACGTATCAGTTCAAGGCAACGAAGAACATACTTTTCGTCAGGAGTTGTAATATGCTTAGGGATGCTGTTACTCAAACCATGAACATTTTTAAGGAACAACTCTCTGCACCATGTACTTGCTCTTGACCTCCTAGCGTTTAATATCAGAGTTTTGCTAGGCTCTATCTTCTTTCTGCATCCTTTGGACACAAGATTGCCTCCTTTTGATTCGATACTCTCAATAGGATACTGTAATGTATTGTCTTGTTTTTTACCATCTTTCCCCGGGTTTTTATTTGGGGTTTCCATCATCCAGCTCCACAGGAAAAGAATACATTAATGGTAGGTGGAAAGTTCCTTATAACATGCAGCTTCTATTATGCTCATCTACTAAGGTATAAAACTTAGTACTTAGCTCTCCCGTGCAACTCTTAGACCACAGCAACCTGGAAACTGAATATAACCAAATGTTAGTAGAAGCAAACAAACAGGTTTTATATAGAAGACTATTATATAACAACAAATATTTGTGATCAACTACAACTGACAATTTCTCAAATGAAATCTTTGGACACATGGTTATCTGCATGAATTAGGTCAAAACAGCTAAAGGGGTCTGATAGCGGCGTCGGATTTAAGTAAACACAAATTGAAGAATTTCGATTCACTCATGTGCTGCAATCATATTACTTGAGAAAAGAAGGATTTGAATGAATTATAGATCACCGACATTGAGAATGTAAAATTCTTCACAACAGCAAACGATCGTAGATACTAAGCATGTATGATTCCTTACGAGGAGAAGAATCATGAACCAAGAGTTTGAATTCACATGAATTTCTTTACAACTTCAAGAAAATAATATACTAATTTTTCAATATCAACGAAATCAACAACAATAACTATCTAGTCTGGATATCAAAATAACCATGAAGGTAGTATTTCAGTGTATAGTTTGGCTACCTTCATTGGATCCCAGAAACTCATAAAGGCTCTTGATGTTCGAAAACAAATGATATTAACATTATAGCTAGCTAGGGAATATTTAAAGCAAGTCTTTCTATATTCTTGAATAAAAGATCAAAAGCCTTTCGATTGAATCCAACAAATACCAACATTTTTATCAATTTTTAGTTGATATCTAAGAGGATAAAGTTCTAAACCTTTCCAATCAGGTCAATTATCTTTGCTTAAATAATTCCTGAAGATGACTAATAACCATATGAAAAAACAGAAGCCAACAACCAAAAAAGCAGAAAAATCCAAGAATAAGTATAAACTTAATCACAAAGCAATTCAACACATCATACACACCCATATGAACTATTTTCTTCACCTAAGAATTGGATACACAGCTAAACCCGCACTTCAATCCAACACTTGAACCAGAGCTTCCTCAAATCCCCCTCCAAAAATAGCGAAAACCCATCAAAGGAAACTCTCAAAATCCATTTCTAAGCCATACCCCAAAGTAAAAACAAAAAATCACCACAAAGATGAAGAAAAAAGCACCCAAATGTTAGCTTAAAGTCAATTGGGAACCAAGAACATGGGCTTGGAAAAGGGAAAAACTTTACCAACTTTCACATGGAAGAAAGAGCTCCATCGCTCCAATCTTTTCGACCCACAACTAGAAATAACTGTCTTTACAGTTTCCGAGTCCTAGCTCTACAGTCTACACAAATACACCAAAGTAGTAAACTCAGGGCAGACACAAATATGTGTAAGCATACGTTGTAGGAAAATGAAAAATGAGGAACTCATCCGGATTAACACTAATGGTTAAAAATGGCGTAAGCCACGTTTAGTCTTTGGTAAATTTGCAGGGCAGGTCCCACATTTGGCCAATTCTTGAATTTTCATGGCCCAACAGAAGCTCTGACCCCCAATTTCCGCGGACATACCGATATAGCTCAGAATTTTATAATACTGGAAAAAACACGGAAAATGTCCACATATCGTGTGTGTATAGGATGTGAGAGAAAGTGAAGAGCGAGAGAGAGAGAGAGAGAGGAAGGTATATGAGCTGGTGCGCACGACAAGTACAGAAGTCATATGCCCACTAAGCGGCAAAAGGTGAGTGCATATGAACACAGAGACACATCAGCCATGAAAAAATAAACAATGGAAAGCCCACAAAGAAAGAAACTGTGGACCCTTTGCCATTATTTTCTGATTTTTCTCAAACATGTGAATATTTTTAATTTTTGTACTTACCATTAAAAAATTGCAGATGGGCTCTTCTTTGAAACTTAAATGTTGATTGTTCGTTGGCTTCTATATTGGATAAATTACGCATAGACCCCTATAATTTGTTTTAATTATAATTATAGTTTTATTATTTTAAAAAATTATTAATACTCTCTCATTTTAACGTTCGTCCAATATCGTATCCCTTTCTATTAGGATTTATTAGAAAGTCGATGAACTTTCAAAATCTCTTTTCATAGATGAGAAATGAATTTCACATAAAAACTTAAACAACAATGAAAAACATATTTTCCAGTGAAAACTGAACTGAAACGCAAACATTAGATCCAAAATATCCTATTTTGGGATCTTACAAGTTCTTATTAAAAAAAATGGCCAAACGACTTTTAATATTTGAAAATTATCTTATAAAATATTTTGAGAAGTTTTTAACCTCATCCAAACACCTGTCGTTTGCACTTTTATTTCTAGTTTCAGTTCTTGAAACAGTAATTAAATTGAAAACATGTTTGTTTATACGTATTTTCATTGAAAATGTATTAATTTGACACCACAGTTTAGTATAAGATACAACCTTATTAACTAATTTAAATATATTTTTATTTTACATGAAAACTTATACAAAATTAAAACACATATTTTCGAGGCAAAAGTCAAACTGATAATGAAAACAAAGACAAAGAATAGTTGAAAGATGCGTGTGCTGCCAACAATGGAAGAAAAATATAATCTTACTGTTAGAACCACTAATAAATAATCAATATAATTTAAATCTTATCACAAATCAACACTAAATACTAAACAAAATATTATTTTAGCCGGTTCAAAAAAGTACTATTTTAATTGAAAAGGAAAAATAACTATTTTATTTTTGGTTCTTGTCCTAATCTCGTACTGATTTCGTTAAATTAAGGGATAATTATACTCTCCTTCTTGACTCTGTTATAATTGCATATAAATTTTTTGTGATTTAGAAAATTATATTTAACACCTTTAAGGTTGGCTTCCGTTTAAAAAATAAGTCTTTCCGTTAGTCAAAATTCACCAAATTCGTTGATATTAACAAAAAATCTGAATGAAAAATGAATATTTACCCTCGATTGACTTATTACCGACTTATTGCAGGTTAAATAAAAAAAAAAATTCTGACTAAACTACTTTTATAACTGTGAAGATATACCTCCTCACATGCATTAACGCGTAAAGATGTATGCGGGTAATTTAATCATAAAAATATTTATTTGATTTGCAATAAATCAGTAATAAGTCAATCGGAGGTAAATATTGATTGATTTTTTTGTTAATATAAGTAAATTCGGTGAATTTTAACTAACGGAGGAACGTATTTGTTGGATAAAAGCAAACTTCAGATGTATTAGATGTAATTTCTCAAATTACAAAAAATTTATATGTAATTATACCAAATTTCAAAGAAGAAGAGTTTAATTATCCCTTAAACTAAATTGTTCTTTCAGAAGCGCATAAATGCATAATACCCTTAATAAATAGGAAAATAGTAAAGGGCACCTGAAATATATATTTATATATTTTTTTCATACTAAAATTAATAACATATAACAATGTATATACATAACTTCTACATATATAAGTTTATATATATGTATAAATACTATTTTATTTCAAGAAAAAATATATTTCATGTAAATACAATACGTATATATTTATATACAAAGTGTATACTTACATATATGTAAAACTAACACTAGAAAAAAAAAAAAAACTATTACCTACAATTTTATGTTTCGCATTTAGTTAATAATATATGTTATTTATATTGGAGGGACCGGAACATTAAATTTGTAGGTGTTATTTTTTGGTGGAATTGAAATTTCCATCACCAGATTTGATGAGCTGATGATGTGATATATAGAGCAACATAGATATAATGGGATGTTGTTAGAGATTTAAATTTTTAGAATATGGTATTGATTTAATTTTTATATGATTTATAATATTTTTATAAAAATAGAAATACATATATATATATTTGGTCTTGGTAATAATTTATAAAGATATTGGTTTAATTACAAAAGAAAATTATACATCTATAGGAGATATAAAAATAAAAAGAAAAATTAAAGTTAGAAATTACCTATTATTTATAAAATGGTAAATGGTTATAGAAAATTTTTATTTTTATTATATACAGAAGTTAAATCATAGACCGAAAAATATACCTCAAAAACTTATTAAATTTAAGGATAATTATATTTACACCTCTTCGTATATGGTCTGTTTACATAAATTATTCTTATTTTTTAAATTATTACACATACACCAACCATAAACGTCAATATTCACTACAAGAAAATAGAACATTAGTCATAAAAAACCAGATGACAATTTTAATATTGTCACTTATTATATATATTCAATGACAAGACTGATTATTTTGTCACAATAAGAAATTTCATGATTTTAATATTTATTATTATTTTATAAAAATTGTTATTTAAAAGACCAAAAAATATGCACAAAATTATCAAAAAATATAATTAGTGACTCATTTATAGTAACGGTCTAGTAAAATTAACAAATAATAGTTGTCACAATAAAAAATTTCATGAATTGATTCTACGTATTCGATATTAATATAATTAACATATATCGATTATTGATAATTAAAATTTATGATATAATCATAATCGATGCAGTTATAGAAAAGAAGTCCAACTACGCAGTTTCATTCCTCCACAATTTTTATTTTCTTTTTTCTTTTAGGTTAACTAAACTTACTTAATTTCCATAGTATATCAGATTATATTTTATTACACACTACTATAGTATTTTTATACTGTTTTAAATTATGGTATAAAATATTTTCTTATATTTTATAAAATCAAATTTCCAACTGATTTCTTAAGTGCAATGGAAATTCAATATATAGAACAATATATTTTCAAAATTCCCTACATAAAAATTCAGATAATCTGCAAATATGTCCGATATATATTTATATATATATATATATATATATATTTTTTTTTTCAAAATTTAAAAAAATTCAAATAATCTACAAAATTCAGTAATTCAATATATATGGCAATATATTTTCAAAATTTCCAACATCAAAATTTAAATAATCCACAAATATATATACATAGAGAAACGGTGGTTGACCGCGCAATTAGGTTATTTTTTTATCAAATATTAATTTTTGGTAATTTTTAAATTTTTTATTATTAAAAAAATCTCATATATTATATATATTTTAAAAATAAGTTTGTGTTTATGTAAAAAATTCGATATTCAAGATTATGTTTATCTCTACTAGATTATACCATCAAAATTAAATTAAAGTTTGTGTTTATGTAAAAAATTCGATATTCAAGATTATGTTTATCTCTACTAGATTATACCATCAAAATTAGGATACGAATTTAATTTGTAATTATTTTAAACAAATTCAAATTTAGGATTATTCTTTTATTTTAAAAAAGTATTTATCTAATCACTAACCATTTATTTTCATTTTAATCATATACTTTTCAGTCACTAAACTTATACCAATCTCTTGGTATATATATCTTATTCAGTAAATTCTTAATTTAATTAATCATGTAAAATCATTATTTTTAACAATTTATATTTTTCATTAACATATATTTTTTGATAATTTTCTGTTGGTTCATTAATACTGATAAATTCGGTTTTTCATTCACTCAAAATTAATATTTCTTAATTTTTCATAGTTTTTTTTTTCTGATTGAATTTGATTTTTAATATTTCATCGTTATTGAGGTTTAAAAAAAATCATAATCCACTGCTTAATTTATTTAAAAATTTATGTTACAAAATACATTTTGTCATCTTCTCCCATATGAATATATTTTTTTCTTAGTGAAATAATTTTATGAACTCTGTCAAACTTTTAACATTAAATATATTGTAAAGTTCGTAAGTTTGAATTTATTACAATATATGTTTAAGCTTTTTTTTTTTAAAGAAATTGAGTTTGCTACAGGGTTTTACACTGTTTTTTCAGTAGTCATTTTTTTATTTTATTTTTATTCAATATTTTATTATTTCTTCAAAATCTAATAATTTTGTGATGGCGTTTGGGATGGATTTTTTAAAAATCATCCGTCGCAATTTTTGAAAAAGGGTAAATTACATAAAAACATGTGTTATGCAAAACTAATTAAAAACTCGATCCCCATGTTAATGAAATGGACAAAAACCCACTTGTGTGTTTCAAAATAATATATACTCTTTTTATACTGTTTGTTTCCCTTAACGGTGTTAAAGTTTTTAGTCTTTTACTCGTTATATCTTTATTTTAACAACCATAGATCATACAGGGTAAAAAATAAATTGTCTAAATTATTAAATAATTATATAATATATTTGTTATTTATATATATGATATATATAGTGTACATATATACAAAGGTGGTGGCTGCGATCTCTGGCCGATGTCGCCCAACTGCAAAAGGGGGTGATCGATCGCCCAAAATAAAAGCGCCACCTTGGGCGACGATGACTCTCCCGGGTTATTTTGGTGGCCGATGGCAAGGGGAGGGGAAGAAAAAAAGAAAAAGTCAGAAGAAAAAAATTATATAATATTTTAATTTTTAAATTATTTTTCTAAAATCTAAAATTGAATAAAACATATTAATTTCTTATATACTGATAAATTTTAATATTAGTTTTTTATTTTAAATACCTATAATGATAAATTTGAATTTAAATTTTATTTATTATAAATAGTATAACTTAAAAACTTTTTATATTTAATTAATATACTCTATAAATAAATATAATTTATTAAAATATATTCAAACATAATAATAATTAAAATTTAGTTAATATTATATAATTATTATCTAACACCAAATTACAAGCTCCCACTTTTTTTTTCTTTTTTTGTGATAAAGTGTAATAAAGGACAAAAGGGGATATTTATTGCTATATAGCTTGAGAAGAAAACATCCATATTTGCATAACTGGCGTATGTAATGCACTATCAAAAAATAGTTTTCTTGCGACGAGCATGTGAATGTGTAATGGTCTTTGCTAGAAATCGCAAATCAGTTAGTCTCTGGGACGTATTTGAGACGGACTTTTGCAACGGGCCACATTTATCGTGATTTTGATATGGAATTTGCAAAGAGTTACAAAGGGACAATAGACAATATAGAAAATATTAAAAACCATCAAGAATCAAATAATGTCCCAAATTTAGGACGGCAATATTCCATCGCAAAATGCCATTGGAATTTATGGATGTCAAACCAATTGAGACGGACTTTTTGAATGTCATCAATAAGACTGACTCTACAATGACTTTTGCAATGATATATTTGTCGAAAAATTGAATTTTTGATACTAGTAGCATCATCTGTCCCAAGTCCGTCTCAAATTCCATCACTAATTGGGACGGAACTTTTCTGTTCGCAAACAACCCGTGGCAATAAATAATTTTTAACAGTGAGTAATCCCTAATCAGGAAAATTGAAACAAAACTCTCGTCTCTGCTAATTTTTTTAAAATTATATTCTAGCAAACAAAAACTGCTATAACTACATATGCATAGATAAATATATATTTATATAGTGATGATTTTAAAATATTATATAATATTTTATCATTAATATTATTTTTTTAAAGTACATAATAAAACATCAGTACAAAATCTAATATTAAAATATAATTTTTTTCCTGTATTTGTTGTGTTTGATGTTTTAGTACTTTATTTTTCTAGGATACCAAATAAGTTCTATAACTTTTTAATTTATTACAAATTCGATTATTCATAATAGTTGTCGAAAAAAACACATGCCCATCACGTTTAATTTGAGTCTGTTGTTCACATACTAAATATAAATATATATAATTAATAATAGTATTAAAATTGTCACTTAATATATCTTTCTTGTCGCTAAACTACGCATATTTTTCTTTTTAGTGTACTAAAATTATCTCACATGGGACTTCATTTAAAAAAAGAAAAAAATTCTTTACACGTCAAGTACATTGTATTCATCAATTATTAATTAAGTACAAGCAATAATTATCATATGATAAATTACCAAAAAAAAAAAAAAAACTGGGGAATAAAAGAAAGAAAAAAGAAACCCTAGATTTTTTATTAGGGTTTTGCTGAACCTTGGCCTTTTTACATAAACAAATTCTAAAAGAACCAAAAATGATTAAAGTCATACTACTCAAAAGTTACAAACAAAAGTAATCAACATTTTTGTTTGGTCAACAAAATCAAACACTTGCAGCCAAGAACATGAACATAAACATGTTACATATATAACATCATGTGGCTGTCACAAGATTCTTGAATGTAGACATCTTCTGGAACTGGACAAAAAATTCCAACATAAATTTGACAAGTAACATTAGTATAAATAGCACATAGATTTCCTAGTAACTTTTGTTGTTCTTTCTTTTGCTTTTGTTTTCTTCCTAATCCCTCATTGCATTCACATTAATTTCTCTTAACATACTAATAATATTATTTTTTGTCTGTTTTCTAACTGTAGTGTTTCTGTCTTTTCTGCTTGTTTTAAATGCCTTTTCCCTTATTCTCCTAGTTTTACTGATTGTTGGTTTGTGTCCGATAGTTATTTTTATGGTTGAGTCGCAATTGAAATAGGACACAGCTTGAATTAGTTCAATAAGTTCTAACTCAAATGACGAAACTGAGGTTCTATAATTTTAGAGGTTATGGGTTCGAACTCTACTATATGCGTGAGATGTTGTTCTACTGCATAATAGATGTTGTCTATTATAACAGGTGTTGTTTTAAATTTCATTTATCTGATATTGTTGATCAGAGTATAATTATTGTAATTATTTTTGTTAGGAAAAATAAAAACTTGAACTACTATATAGAGTTGAAATATTTGAGTTGTATCCTGGCTAACAATTATAACTTTTAATTGACTATTGGCGATTGTTGTTCGATCAAATAATTGGTACCGGAGTTAGGATAACGAATTTGATTCCCATTACAAAAGGGGATGTTGGTTTGTCTAGTAACAATTTACTCCCATAACGGGGGATTAAATACAATTTTTATCTTGTAACTTAGATCATTTAGCATTTTCGTCCTTTAACTTTTAAGAATAGTATTTTGTTCTTACAACTGTCATTTTGTTCTTCAGAGTTCACCTGCATTGGCGAAAAGGGCGGACTCCAGCAAAGGAAGAACTAAAATCATAAAAATTAAAAAGATTTTGGACCAAAATGTTACCCAAAAAATTAAAAGATAATACGTAAGAAGCACATGCATTTATGCTATTAGAATGGTAAACTTCGACAAAAAATGACTAAAATTAAAAATATGTAAAACCAAAATATTATTCAGGATTTAAAGAACAAAATATCAAATAACTAAATTACGAGACCAAAAATATATTTAAACCTGTAACGGGCCTACAGATGAACGTGGTAATTATACTATACAATTTGAATATTTGAACTGCCATTGCTGATAGCTATAACGTCATGAACTTGGACCAACAGTAATGTTCAAAATTTGCAAAATTAAAAAAGTTACGTATATTTTTATTTTCAAAAGGAGACTATTATCATAGTATATATGTTTGATTAATTATAAATCGAAATAAAATTTTATGAACTATTATCAAATTAAATAAACAATGAGCAATAACTCGACTCGACTCGAATTTGATTGAATCTCATGTTACATGCAATATATAGAGTTAAATGAACTATATATTATTTCTAGCTGACTAATTATAAACGTGTTGCTTCATATATATTATAAAATTAAAAAAATTAATTAATTTAATTCATAGATATAGCAGCAATAAATGAACATTAATTTCGAAGGGGGAATATTATATTTAATAGTTGAGTTCGTACGTTTGAATTATGTAATTTATAATATTGATTGATCTATAGGGATATAATTGAGCCGCCATACCAACGACCCTTGGAAAATATGAACCACCACTTTCTCTCAAAAGTCAGAAAATTTGAAAAAATAGCTATTAATTAATATTATAATTGTAATAATTTTGATTACTTTCTTTATAATTAGTTAAATAATTGCACCTTAATCTATAACCCTAGTTATTATTTATTATTATCTAGCTAGTATAATTACGTGGTCATGTGGACCATTTGAAAATTTGAAAAACACAGCATTTCTCTCGTGGAACTATACTATATATGACATCTATGGGGTCAAGTATAAATTAATATTTGATAATTAAATAAAGCCCTTAGTAATTTAAGAAATATATCTAATTAAGATGAGAATTCTTTTGATTTATAACCTAGATATTTCAAAAAAATATATATATATTAGACATCTGGACGTCAATTCATAAATTGCTTGATGTAACTCAGTGTCCATCTTATTATGATATGATTGATTGGTTTAGATATATTTTTGATTCTGTAATTCTCCGTCCATATTGCAAAAAAACCCAATCAAAACAAAAATTTCAATTTAAATGAACCACGTGAGGCGCACATGAGTTATTCCGATGACTTTTGCAAAATTCGACAACGAAAAAACCAAAATTGCGAAATGTCAAAAAGTTACAAAACTATTTTGCGACCTTAGAAATACCAAATTACGGAAATTCTAGAACAAAAAATGTATGTAAGCCTGATTGGTTCAAATGAAATACTAGTCATTATTCAAATATGTTGCCTTGTTTAGAAACTCACTGATTTTGAACACTAAAGGTCATTTTTTGGAACTAAGCCCAGCAACCCCTCATAGCTACAAACTCATATGATCAGCAATGATCTTTTGGTGATCAAGAAAGGTTGATGTTGTCCATGCGGATTTATACTCCCATGGGTCCTCACTACTGTATCAATTATAATTACACTATCACAGACTGATTCAACGATGTACATTTTATATGAATATAAATTCACATGGACAACATTAAATTTTCGTGTTTATGTAGATTTTTATATAATGGAAGCACACTATTGGATTAATTATCACTAGGAAAAATGAAGCAATTTACCTCCAGGTAAATTGTTGTATTTTAAAAAATACAAGGAGATAAATCGCTATTTATTTTTTCGTAAAGGGGTAATTTGCGATATCACAAAGGGGATGTTTGCATTTTTTCCTAAAAAAAAATCGTAATTATTTCGAATTGACTAATCAAGATGCACGAAGCCCAAATATAGTATGGACTTATTACGAACTTTCCTATTTAAAAAATATTATAAAGTTCTAATTTGTTACGAACGTTAATTCAAAATTCAATTATTAATTAATTTATTTAAAATTCTACTCTATATTTTTTGAAAATAGATAAATTGATGTCGACAGCTACATATAAATAATATTTTGGGGCAGCCATTCGATAAATTTACAACAATTTTTACTATTTCCAAATCGAAATTCTACCAAATTAATTGCTAAAATTTTACACAATGACAATCACATTATGGTACATACAATAATTAGATTTTAATTCAAGAACTACATAACTATTATCAAAATACCAATTAAGGTAACCAAAAAAAAAAAAAAAAGAGAAATAAATCCACCCATATGTTAGTGTCCTTCTTCTAAAATTCAGGATAATATTAATTGTTTCTGATTCAAAAATTGGGTGAAAGGGGTTCACCAGAAACTAAGGTCAAATCCAAGATTGGATGGGGTAATTGCATTTGAAGGAATTTACTCCACTTATGTGTGCAAATATATCTGACCCCTCTATCTCTTCTTCTTCTTTAACCTGAAATTTTTAAAAAATAATAATATTATAATCAATTATTTAATAGAAGGAAAGTCATAATAATATCCTAAAATGTAGAGTTTGGACTTTTTTTTACTACAAAATGTATAGTGTCGTATCCCGTATTTATTTTAATATGTAGACACATTATATATATATTTATATTAAAATAATTACCTCATTTAAGAAGTTAAATTATTAAAAAAATAATTTAATATTAATATTTTAATGATATAATATTTTCTGAATGACAGAAATTTCATTCACATGACTGATACTCTTCATGTATGTCATGCATTTATAAATGGGTACGTATAATAAGTTGGCTATGAATTATTACATTATGCATAATCATGTGAATGATTATAAGTACATTATAGAGGTTGCAGTTATAATTACAAATATATTATTTGATATTACTACTATAATTACAAGAACATTTATTAATATTTTAGTGGTAAAAATTTACACGAGCATACCTGAGGTATATTACACTAATGCTCCCTTAAGGAGTAGATGTAATTTTGTGAAGAACAGAGGGTTTTGTATATCTGAATCTAATTTTAAGAGGCGTTAATATAATTAAGGATAATTATATATTTAAATCCCCTAACTTATGGTCTGTTACACAAACTACCCATATTTTTGGCATAATTACAGAAACCACCCCTGACAAAAAAAAAAAGGAGTAATGTGTAATGATGTTGACATTTTTTTTAGGGTGTATATGTAATTTTTCAAAATACACGAGCGATTCGTATAGTTGATGTTGGCGTTTATGGTGAGTGTATGTGTAATTATACGAAAAGCATTGGTAATATATGTAACAAACATAGGGATGCATCTGCAATTATACAAAAAGCATTAATGATTTATGTAGAAAGACCGTAGATCGCGGGTGTAAATGTAATTATCTCTACAATTTATCCTTAAGAAAAATTACATATAAGATAAAAATTACCCCTCTTGCTTTGAATTAATATATTATTCTCAACAACATCAAATTATTTTTTAATTATTTTTATTTGATAAAGAAAGAATATAAATTGAAAATGGAGCATAAATTAATATATATAATCAAAAATTAATATATGCTTTTTTTTTAAAAAAAAATGACAAATATATACTTAACCAAAAGTTAAATATTTTTAGAAAAAAATGAATAAATATAAATATAAATATTTTATCATATTTTTTTAAAGAATATATTAAAAAATCATTTAATTACTCATTTTTATCTAAATAGTTAATAACTTAATTTTGTTATCCAATTAATTAAATATTTTCATGATTTTTTTTGTATATTTTTTTATTCGCATTCATTACTTAACTTTGAGTTTATAAAATATAATAAAACTCAAATTATTTAATTACTAATATTATATCAATTATTATAATTAAAAGATATTTTTTTTAATTAGTTTTTTAAATTAAACTTAAAATGAAAAATTGTTAGAAAAATAAATTGTTTGAACTATATATATATATATATATAATATAAGAGTAATATTGTCTAAAAATTTAATTATAGGGAGCAAGTGCTACGTTTATTAGTTTAGAGAAAATATTTTACATCAAAAATAGTTCAGGGTTCAAAGTATATTTTACCCTTGAATTTTCAAATATGGATAAATATAACATAAAACAACTCATATACAATTTGTTAGTCTAATTTAATATTAATCCAAATATATTTTTTATTTTCAATCAAATTATAAAAAAATATCTAATTGTATAATTTCCAACACATATTATTTTAAACCGTTTATCTTCAAATCAACATCTACACTAATATAAAAAAGCAAGGCCCTCGATACTTATAAATTACGGTTAATAACACTGCTATACTAATTTTTAAATATAATAATTATATCCCTAATCAGATAATTTAAAAAATTAATTGTAATTACTTTTTTTAATAATAGTATTTCACCTCATTTAACATTGCTATACAATTTTTTGTGGTGTCTATAATAATTTAAGTTGTTTTTTTGTTTGTTTCTTTTCTTTTTCTAAAATATAATTTGTTGGTTTATATATTTTATTTTAGCTAGGATGAATAACAATTTATCCCCTTTTGATATTACAAACGAGCAATTTATCTCTTATAAAAAATAAAAAAAATAGCAATTCATCATATGTGCTTTTTAAAATGAAGCAATTTACCTTCTCGACTAAAAAGGTAAATTCCTTCATTCTTAAAAATATAGACAGATAACTTGTTATTTTTTTTTATAAAATATAGTTTACTCATTTACAATATCAAAAAGATTGCTTGTATTTTTTTTTATTATTTATAATATATTTTAAAATATAAAATATTATTTATTATATATATATATATATAAATAACATGTTATAAGGACCAGTATATATAGAGAGATTTATACCTTGTGGTGATGGTCGTGAGGTATGGTAGCGTTGGAAAACAGGGTGACATCCTCGTCCGTGTCGTCTTCGTGGTTGGCAGCAGATGTTCTTCCGAGTTCCTCGTTCTTCGCGAACCGCCCTCTAACTCGGGGCCTGCTGTCTGCAAGTGTTTTCCGACAAGAGTTCTGTATTTTTTCATATAAATAATTAAATCCACCTCCATTAATTAATATTTATTAAACCAAAATATATATCCCTAAAATAATTATTCTAATTGACAAAATACGTATAAAATAAAACTGTTTTAAATATACTTCTTTCTCTTGAAATATGACCACCCATTTAATCAGTTGATTTTATAAATTTTGATTGATTATTTTTCTTTACTTTTTAATTCAATCAGATATATTTAATAAAAACTTAAATCATACACATGCATCGAGTGTAATTTAACTGCTAACTTTACTGAAAGATTTTATCCCGAGGCCTAACGCTAATTTCATCTGAATTAAGAAGTTGGCCTCGACTATTTTGTATATTTTAAAAATACCCCATCCCACAATAATTAAACACTATCTTTTTTTTTTTTTTAAATAAGATTAGGTTCATTACATCATTCAATACATTAAAACTCAAAATTCTAATGCAACACATTGATATAATATTCTTTTTTTTATTATTTGGATCAACAAAAATATTCAAAGTAAATAAAGAAACAAGAAACTATTATGTAGACTAAGAACTATAATTTTATTTATTTTTTAAATTTTATAGATAAAATGGATAAATTTTTCATCCATCCGTTTCAATTTTTCTATAAGTTGTTTTTTTTTTTAAAAAAGTTACAGTAAGGACAAAATTGACAGTCTCATATCTTCATTCAAGAATTATATAATTTATCAATCATTAGGGAGATATTTGTAATTTTTTCAAATGATAAATATTTATTATTATGCTAAATTTTAGTTGAAGGTTATTGTAATTTATTTAGCAAAAAAAAAAAAAAAAAAAGAAACTATCACAAGGCCGTGAATATAAAAATACGAAACATATTGTGTGTATCTATCAAATCTTGAACATTCTCTCATCTGCATACGTATAGAAGGATTTGTTCCTTTTGTTTCGACAGAGACACCCTTATTACCTTTCGCATCGCATGCTTTTCAACGTGTAAGATTAATAGTCACAAAAATGTATGTGACCCCGACGTTTTTACCTTGTTTTTATTTAATTTAATGCAAGTCCATTCATAGGCACAAAACACTTACAAAATGTCAAAGATGCTGATTAGAGTTTATATTTTAAATTTTATTTAATGTATATACATCACGTTTATGGAGGTTATCTCATTTGTTTTAGTTATAAAGAAATTATATCAATGTTGCACGTATATACTAAATTAAAAAAAAAAATACAATATAATTTTGAATAGAAAATTCAGTCCACCAACGGGCGTCACGCACATGCAATCGGGGAAAGAATTGCAGTTTGTATACGACAAATTAGTGTTTTAATTTGCAATTTTGATTTCATTATTTTGAACTCACCGCATTGCATCCCATAACTCCGAAAAGTTTATAATTTTAGTCCCAAGCTTTAATTTTGTTAAATTTATTACGGAAACAATACCTGCATGACACGGGCCCTGTAATTTTGACAGGAATTAAAAATGTTTCCCTCATAAATTTAACTAAATTAATGTTTGAGACTAAAATAATAAATTTTGATGGGGTCATGAGATGCAATGTGGTGGGTTAAAAAATAACGGGACCAAAATCATAAAAAAAAAAATTAATTTACTTATGGTACGTAAAATGTAATTTTCTTTATGCAAATTGCAATGGAAAGAGAGAGAGAGAGAGAGGGAACCTTGATTTTCTTGCTAAAATTCCTTTCATTTCTCTTCTTCAAGTATCTATGGATCTTTCTTTTCCTTTCTTCAACAGAGAGTTTGCCCACCTTAAAGGCAGCAGGATCTTCCAGGCTTGATATCTCTGACGCCAGACTTGACCCTCCACTCCCATGCACCAGATGTTGGCTCTCACTGCTAAGTGCCTTCATCAATCCACAATATTAACAATTTATTCAATTTTTTTTTCCAAAAAAAATAAAAAAAACACACACACACAATGCATTCAAAATTATAATAATCAATATTATTAATTACACCCAAACAAAACCTTAATTTTTATGTAACTTTCATAAAAATAAAGTAAAAAATTATGTGTAGCAATACTTAGTATAATTCTTGTGTTCTATATATGTGTATATATATTGTACCTGAAGATCACCGGTGGAGCAACTAAAGACTCTTGCCATGGAATCAGGGAGGAAAAGTCCACAATTACCACCCTGGAATTCCAACTCCTGGCTTGACATATCAGTTCCCAGAAAAAACCCCGAATTATCAGCAGAAAATGGAGCACTCATGCTGCCCGTAGGCAAGTACGGCCCGATCATCGGATCGAGAAGCCCCGAGCAGGCAGGCGAAGTGCTGGAATTCCTCAGGCGCATGTAACTAGTCTGTCCCACAGAAGGCAGGCAATCCTCTTCCAGGCTCGCCGGAAGTGGTGGCCCTAAGACCTGCGACACCACCATCGGCCGCCGCTCGACTGCTGGGTACAGCGACCCGTCCACCGCGTCGCCCAGCGACGAAATCTGGTTGTTCAGGGAAGCCATGCTGAATGGTTCTTGATTGCTGTTGCTGTTGCCGAAGTACTGCTGATGAGGGACTGAGAAGGATGGAGAAGGTGTGAAGTCTATGGACGCCGATATGTCGTTTTCTATCTGATCCTCCAAGAACGTCGACAGGTTGCTGCTGCAGGTGCCGGTGGCCACGGAGGGCGGAGTACAGGGGCCGGCGGTGCCTGTCGTGGCCGCCTGGTTGACGATGTCGACGTTGTCTAATGTACCAGTACTACTGTTGTATTTGTTCATATCTGTGGGGAGATGTGTTGGATTGGAAGAGTGCTCTTCATAGCAGCCATTTGAAGTCGAGGTAGCTTCGGAATTTTGAAGCGTTTCGGGAAACAACTCCGACTCGCAAAACTCGAAAATTTGAGCTCCGAGGGGGCTCGTGAGTTCTTCCTGGCAAGAATTAAGACAATCAGTTTATAATTATTACAACTCGGATCATGATCATTGCAAGAGCACGACAAAAGTTCTGTTAAATGCCTTTACATTGATCAATCATACGTGCATGATTGGTAGTAATATTGTCATAAAAGTGGTTTTCGGACGAATTTAGTTACAAACATTCCGCTAATGATGTTTTCTGGTGACAAAGAAATTGAGAACAGATAATCTGAACCGAAATGAATAAATTTTTGCAGAAAATAGAAATGGTTTGTGGATTTGTGTTGGAACGAGCATGTGACGTGTGGGAAGGTGTATATGGAAACAAAATGTGAATGGCATAGACAAAGATGGAAACTTCACACTATTTGAACTTGTAAGAACGGAAAATTCTGATCCAGAACGAGTTTAATTGGTTGGATTTGAACTGATTATATATATGATAAGTATAATATATTTTCGATGTGATTGATATATAATTAAGAAGAAGTGGTCAATTACATGACAAGTATATCAAACTTGGTCTGTGATTGATCAGTTTGGACTGAACCTCGTTTGAATAAAAAAAATTATTTGTAAGAAGATAGGGTAATGTCCAATTTGGGAGAAACAATGGGAACTTTGAGCCATAACAATCTATTCTCTATCATGCATGTGAAGTGCTTCCATTGAATTAAAGCTCCCTTCTTAGTGCAATGTGAATATATAAAAAGAATCAAGATTAGAAAAACTTGTGCTATAAGCTTGGAAAAGCCAAATATTCCACTATTGTTTGAAAAGTACTTAAATAAAAAAATTACTATTTTAGTCCTGTTAATATATATGAAATAAATATAATGAGAAATTTATGATGATGCACTATATATATATATATATATGAATGATGAAGTTGTCGATACGACATTTGTTCTCGATTATGGATGTTTATGTAGCTGAATTTACATAGTCTCGCAGATTTTAAACTTTTAGTTATATATAATTCGAATTTGTAGATAATATATAATGTACTTTTTATATACATATATACTCATATGTGTGTGTATATATATTTCATTTTCGAGTTAGTTTAGGATTAATAGAGTTGGTGTTTTTGAGATATTGGTTTTAGAGAATTCTGGATTGTATGGAGAAGAATGTATCATAATTATGGTTGTTCTTGTTCAAGTTTTCAAATGATTTAAACATTTGAACAAAATCAAAGGTAAATTAAACTAAAAAAAGACAGCTAGTCATGTCCTAATTAAGATTGTTCTTGTCTCAAGATTTTTGCCCTAATCCTCAGTATGATACCTAATTATTTCCAGATGCCAAGATGTGTAGGAAGATTTGAATCAAGAAAAAAAACGTTAATTAATTAAATAAAAAGTGCATAATCATCCACTTTTTTTTAAAAAAAAAATTAAAAAAAAGACGATTAAAAAACAAGAATTAAATGTAATAATTACAATGGGAAGCTGGTCTTGATGAGGGTGAACCATGTTCTGCATCATAATTCTTTCCCACCTACTCCAACAAAAGAATTCACTGGTCCTGTTTGACAAACCACAAAGAGCACCTTCTGGAACAAGGCAAGAAAATTACAAAATTATATATACACATATATACATACATACGTAAATAAGCTAACTGTGTTTCTCTCATATCACTTTCTTGAACATGCTCCTTTGTTTATTTTTCTTTTGTGTTTGAGGGGTGAAGAGAGAGAAAGCTTAGAGAGAGAGAGAGGGGAAAACTCACTGTAATAAGATTGGGGGTGGTCGTTATTTCGCCGTTAACTTAAACATCAAAGTTTGAAAACAAAGAGTTGGTTATATAGCATTGAGGATGTCCGAACGTTGCGAGTCAAACCGATATTGTCGGCGGGCCACACGTTCACAATTTACATGTCTTTTGTTATTATTATTATTATTATTATTATTATTATTTCAAGAAATTAATGTTTGCTTGAATTGATCGAATATTTGATGTTATATTACATAATAAATTTTATTATAAATTGTTGGATGATCTCATGTTCGATATGGAAAACATCCTCTATATGTGGACTTTTTTAGTTCGATTTGAGAAAGACGTCACAAGATAACTGTTAATTGCACGTTTAACTCAAATATGTTTGTCTTATTATGTAGTACATTTGTTATTAATCAATTGATTGAGTTGACATTATTTCTGTTTTAGAAAAAAAAAAAAAAGATTTGAATTTATACCCAAATGTCTCAACCTCATTGTGATAAAGGATTAAAACTCTAAAATGCAAAAGTTTCAGGACAAAAAATTTGCTTCTATGCTAGCAGAAACTTACTATGTAGGAACAAAAGCCCCAAATTAAAAATCTCACATGCGGGGTACATATTTTTTTCTAATAATATTTGTAAATTCCGTAGACTGAAGGATTAAATTATGAAAAACTAAAAAGTTACAAGACCTATTTGCTATTTTAAATAGATAAAGGATTAAAATACTAAAGTGCAAAAAATACAGGACGAAAATTGCATTTAAGCCTTACAAGTTAATATCTCAATAATACATCGACTTGATCATAATACAACAATATAACAAAGAATATAGAAATTACAACAAATTCATTTAAAGAGATATAAATACTTACACAACCGATGGGACTCAACCCAAAAACTTCAATCTTGTTCGCCGTAACCACTAAAGAAAAAAGGGAGAAGATTAGTGATAAAAAAAAAAGATCAAGCGACAAATTTTTAGGGTTTAATGCAATTCACCCATTATAAAAAAATATATCAAATTATACCTATTTCAAAATAGAGCAATTTACTCCCTCACGCAATTTCATGTAATTCACACACTTTTTTATTTTTTTTATTTTTAATTATAAAATTATATTTATAACCTTATTTAAGAACTATTAAACCTGTTCTGAGTCTAAGTTTCAAATTTATTTAAGGATCTAATTCGATGAGGGCAACGAGGAGGGGGGAAGGTGGCGGCAATTGGGACGATGGCGAGGGAGGGATTTATTTTTTTAATAAAAATATTTTGTGATAAGTAATACTATATGTTATATTTAAATATAAAATAATATTTTATTCATAAAAATCAATTAAAATCACACTCAAGGCGCGTGCAATATACCACCATGGCCAAGGGGTAAATTGCTTCATTTTTTTAAAAAAATATATAGAGGTAAGTTTTGGTTTTTTATCCATAGAAAAGTATTTTGAACATATCCCATATCACAAGGGGTGGTTTGTATTTTTCCGAATAATTTTACTATTGTCACTAATAATATTTATTTAACAACGAAATTCTTATTTTGTCATAAGAACACATTTTATATTTTTAATAATCATAATTATTTTCTAAAAATTATCTTTAACAAAAATTAGCAACAAAATATTACATAAAGTTGCCGCTAAAAATAACTAGTGACAAATGTATAACTATCCCCACTATATTATTTTATCAATAAATTATCGCTATAGATATTTCACTAATCATTTATAGTGATAATTTTACACATAATTTTTGTCACTGATAATCATATTGTGACAATATCAAAACTGTTGTCATTTAATATATATTTTTAAGAACAATTTTAAAATTATTAATTAGTTAATATTTTATCATTTATACTATTATTTTATTTTAATACTCAGCGTTAACTATTAGATTAAAATATCATTAATACAAAAGAATACAATTGAAAATAAATTTATAAAAATCTTACTAAACCCCCCATCGTAAACATCAACATCATTATAATATCATAACATGGATACCTATGTCAAAGAATGAATATAATTATTCTGGATATGGATAAACTTGTAAAGATTTGAAACATATGCTAACAAATCTACATTCAAACTATTCTTTAATATCATAATGACTTACTTACCAATAAGATTAACGTTGGACCTACAAACGATTCCAAACATATTTCCCTTTCAATATTAACAGAGTTGTTTCAGATAATATTAATATTCCATCGAAGAGTTTGGAGAATTTTGATAGTTCGATTACCTCCCATAATGTACGTACAAGTCGTGTCGCCTGAGCAGAATGCATCTAGAAGAATTCGACGAACAAACATATCAAAACTTTTATGATAAGCTTCGATGCTTGATCAAATCTCAGAGCGTGTTTGGCTAAGGTTGTTTTAATCGTCCTATGAGTTTTTATTGTTAATCTCAAAATTTTGCAATAAGTTATTAATTAAAAGCTCAAACTATATTATAAGAAAATGACTTATGAACAACGAGAAAGTTAGTATCAAATTAATAAGCAAGTGAAATTCCATTGCCAATCTGTTGTATAATACAAGAAGTTTATTTGGTAATGAATTTAGTAGCAAGAATTTACTTGCTAACAAATTTTTTAATATATATCTTAAAAATATAAATTAGAAATAAAATTTTACTTGCTAATTAAGTCGATGCTAATTCTAACAATTTTTTTTTTTTTTTTTAGTTATTGAGTTACTTTCTTATAGTGCATATTGGTTAATAATTGAATCCAAATTTAAGTCGAAATAAATTTGTGCATTATATATTTGCAAAACAATAAATTTACAATAAGCCCATACGAAATTTAAGCCTTGTTGGGTTTTCACCCATAGCAATTAGCCCAAAAACTGCAACCAAACTAAACTATTACAATAATCAGAGATATTACAATAGTAATATTAAAAATAAAGCGAAAATATGACAATATATAAAAAAACGAAATAAAATCAAAGAGGCTCAGGGAGCTGAGATGAAAGGTGGGCACAAACCACACAGCCTTAACATCGGCAACCCACAATCGGTTGTACCAGGAACCACGGCCACAAAAGCTCAAGTCACAAAGACCTACATCTCAGAAAACTCTCGATTTTTCTTTATAGAGAGCTCTCTCTATTTTAGTTCAAAGGGGGCTAATTTATACTGTAAAAAATATGAGGGAGAGAGGGAGATTTTGGGCGTGGAGTGCATTTCCAAAATGATTGGAAATGGAAGAAAGAAAAACACAGAGGAGGAAGAGAAAAAGGCGTCGCTGCCAAAATGAAGCGAGAGAGAGAGAGAGTTTAAGGATTGGGGGCTTTAAAGAAAATTGGGTCAGGGGCCGATCGAGTTTTGGGTCATCCAGGTGGTGGGTTGGGCTTCATGGGCCTACTAATAAAAAACGATCCTGGACCATTTCAACAGGCCTTATGCATTTTAATGAACTCGTCCAAGATAAAATACATGAGATTGCACGTCAGGAGATTGATCCACGTCATGTTCATGATGTTCAAACCTAATTAAGGGTGAGCTTAAGCTACCAAACCTTGCTTGTGCCTACGATATGGTGCCAAGCCCTATATAGCTTAGATGATTTACAAGGCTTGGCTTTGGATCTTAGCCTTTAGGCTATTAACCTATCATTTTATTTTATTTTATTGTTGATAAAGTTAGTGGCTCATTATGTGACAGGGTTTCGCTTTGGCAAAGTTAAGCCCGTAACTTTTCTTTAACCAATTACCCTCGGGAACTATTGAAGCTTTTGAGCAACTTTCACAATATTTTCTACACCACTTCGCAATAAAAAAGTGGTACCCTAAGACTGCGTCATATCTATTCACATAGTCCAACGAGAAAGTGAGAGCTAGAGAGAGTATGCTCAACGTTCTTCCAAAGCCGTGCTTGACGTTCCCCACACGAACCCAGAACTCCTAGCAAGTATCATACAACAACAACAAAATCTAAGGAAATGAAGGTTCAAAAAAAGTCGATTGCTGGAAGAACCCCAGTGCTACAGGAGGAATTATTGTTGAGGGCCAAGAAACATATAAGGATCGAAGAATCGGCGAGCTCAAAATCTATGACTCCAATAAAATGGAGCTCGGGAGAAGAAGAAGGTATGATACCCCCTATAAGTAAAAAGACAAAAAATGCTAGCAAAAATAAGTTAATAGTAACAATAGCCCCACTCTCACAAAAAAAAAAAACTAACAATAGCCCCAAACATAAGATGCAAGTATATTTTTATGACGAGAACGATGAATCCCAACTGAAGAAAAAACGACTGAAATCACGAAAATTAAAAATGTGAAGGATCGAAATACTACCCTAAAAAATTAAAGATAAAAATGCTAAATAATTTAAATTACGAGATCAAAAATACATTTCGTCCTAAAAATGATGTGGAAAGAATTTTTTCCTTAGTACATGCAGAACCTTAAGGGCCGTCATGTCATTGTATGGAATATGTTTGCTGTACATTACCAAGGAAGTTGTCCAAGAATAAAACACAAAATCTTACACAGCTGATCTTCGACTGTTGCAAGAATTTTCACGATTTCACAAGACATTGGGAAAGGAAGAATAACTCCTGACCGTCGAATACTTGCCAAAACGGGAATAGAAAGAAGATGTGATGAAGGAAAGGGAGGCTGCTATTTTTGGTATAATGGTTGCTTGAATAATTGCAGAAGCACAAAACATTGGGCTCAAATCAAGCGTGAATCTCTTGGCTTTTTAAATGCAAAGACACATGCCTT
This sequence comes from Sesamum indicum, assembly GCF_000512975.1. Classification (NCBI taxonomy): domain Eukaryota; kingdom Viridiplantae; phylum Streptophyta; class Magnoliopsida; order Lamiales; family Pedaliaceae; genus Sesamum; species Sesamum indicum. Next base: position 16,742,599 of record NC_026147.1, read on the forward strand.
GTGGATTTTATTTCACTTTTCAATAGGTTTATCAATAGGACAATTACACTTTTCTTCTTGAAGTTGATGTAATTTAGATGTAAATTTCTTGTGGTTTGAAAAATTACATCTAATACTTTTGAGGTTCGCTTTTATCTAATAAATATTCGTTAGTCACAATTCCAAAATGTGATGATATTAAGAAAAAATTAGATAAAAATTCATATTTATTATCGATTAACTTGTTGCTGATTTATTACAGGTCAAATAAATCTTTTTATGATCAAATTATCCTTTTACATCTTCAGACAGTAATGCGTGTTAGAAAATATGTGACACCAGACCCTTTTCTTTCCCATAAGGGCATAAATTACTAGTAATATTTGTTAGGGTAATAGATAAAATATATATATATGTATATACATATCGTACTCTATCAAGGATGTTTTAATTTTCAAAATAATAATTCAATTGCATATAATCCTCTACCTTAGAAAATTCGGATAGAGGAGAGATGACTCCTATAACTCAAGAGGTAGGTTTAATCTATATGTTGTCGTCATTTCATTAAGAAATGACGTCATAGCCCTCATATTGTTAGTAATTGAAAAAGTACAAGTCTTGTAATAAACAATTTAAAGTCTATATTTTGGATTATTCATTTAAGCGTGCCACAACGTAGTATTCATATTTCTTATAATAGAAATATTTTATGAGTCCTATAAATAAATAAGTTAAATTTTCACTTAGATCATAAAATTAATTAATTAACACCTATTATAGACCTCCTTTATTTTATAAAAAGAATAGAGAAAATAGGCATTGTTAGGTATTCAAATTTATATAAAAGGAAAAAGAAAGGAGAAGTAGAGCATCCATCGTACTTGTAGTCAGGCATTTGGCTTCTTGATTTCATAAACTATATCAAGACAAACACGTGACTTTGTGTAATGATAATGGGTTGATTAATCAAAAGGGATGTTGATCAAATGCCCATTACGCCACGAATTTCTGCTTTGACCCTTGATTTTTTTTTATTTTCAGTAATGATAAATTAGTTAATTACTATATATTTGTCGGCTTATTGAATTGTTAAATGGTTAATAATAAGATAATCTTCCCCCACAATTGTTCGTAGAGTAGTTAGATTATGAGAGGAATGCTTTTACATAGATACAATAATATGAATAATAATCATTATGATAGTAACAGTAATAACAAGATCTTATTTTTAGGATGCGGATCATTTAGACTAGACGATCTACTTAGACGAACCAAAGAAATAGATAAGTGGATTTTCCTTTCTACTCTTTTCGTTTTAGAATTTTATTCGAATAAAAGGATTTTCTCATAAATAACTCTTTTATTTATATATACATATATACTTCTTTTTTAACATGTTTATTATATATGTGTATCGGTATTTTTGCATTTTGTATAAATATCTCTATATTTTTGTCAATATAGGTATATAGTGTTGAAATCGTAAATTCTTTTTGTTTTTATTATTAGAATTATAAATAAATTATTACTCGAAATTTATTAAGACCAAGTTGGGCTTTGGGGCTAGCTTTGAAATTTTTTTGACCTGTCTATTGGTGTTAAGTGGGGTACTACTGTAATAGTGATAGTATTTTTGACCCGCCTACTGGTGTTGATTAAGGAACGACTATAGTTATGATAATATGTTCTGACTCGTCTACTTGTGTTAAGTGGGGTCTAGCCTTAGGCTAAAACGACATCTTGCCCACCTTAACGGATCAAAAGTTAAGGAATTGATTAGCTAAATCAATCGATTTTAGCATTTTCTAACATAAAAAAAATCTTGTTTAGTCGAATGATGGTTTTGCCACGTTTGAACCAAACTAAGTGACGCAACTTCATGTCTTTGGTTTTGGCGAAATTGTACATTTTGCATGAGATTGAAATGTTTTGAATTATTCATCTACTCGTTTCTTGAAACCCTCGATAAATGAATTTTACGTATTTTATGATATTATATAATTTTCCATGCTCAAGCTAATAGAAAGGAAAAGCCACTTATTGGACTTTAAGTCCCTTATTCCCTATAGTATAAGAGGAAGGGATGGATAAGAACAGAATTGGGGATGATGACTGTGATAGAAGTTTAATTTCTTAAAGATATTTTTACTGTTGGACTCATTATGTGTTATTTATTCGGATGTATAAGGACTTTTTCTTTTATTAGTTTCAAGTTAATTTCAATTTGAGGATTTATTGACCACATTTATCCGAATGATGGTTTTTTAAGTATTTTGTTTAAAAAAATGAGTAAATAAATAAATAAAAATCATGGGTATTTGAGATAGTATATTTGTTGTCTCAGTATCGGTAAGTTATCTCATTTTAGTGATGATGTCGTGTTACGTCTTGAACTTGGGACGTGACAAAAAATATATGTTCAATGTTACAGGGATAGTTTAGTTACAAAAAATTTATTTGAAATGTAATAAGTAATCAGTCAATCGAGGGTAAATATCGATTTTCATTCAGGGGTTTTTGTTAATATCAATAAATTTAATGAATTTTGACTAACGAGGGACCTATTTGTTAGATAGAAGCAAACCTCATAGGTACTAGATATAATTTTTCAAACCACAAAATATTTACGTACAATTACACCAAATTTTAAGAGAGGGGAATGTAATTATCCATTAAAATTAAGTAATTTTCTTTTTTTTTTTTTGAAAATAAGTCCATTTAGAATATTTGTAAGTTGAGTTTTTTGTTTCACATTATTTAATTGCAAAGACTGTTAATTTTTGCTTTTGTTCAGATTTTAACTTTCTTTAAGATTTTATCATTTTTTTTAAATGTATAAGTTTTTGCGAATAATTCCTAAATATAGGTTAAATTTCATAAAGCATCTATGCCAAAATATTTTCTATGATTTTAACTATGGCTAATGTGTTGGCCTCACTTATAGAAACAACGTCTAATAACTTTTCTTTTTTTGGTCACGAGAATAAATTGTAAAGAATGTTGTAAGTTTAATTATAATGAAAGTTGAGAGTGTTTGACAACAAACATGAAAATTTGGGACGGGGGGAAGAAAAATCGAAGTTAAAAAAATCAATAATCATACAATAATTAGGCGAACTTCCTCCTATTGAACTTTCTATTCTTCCCAAATTAGTATATGCGGCATCCTCAAATATGTGCATAATTAATTTTAAATTTAAAAAAAGTAATTATTATTTAAAATATATATATATATATATATATTAAAAACTAGAACAAAATTATGAGAATTATTGAAAAACAAAATGAGAAAAGAAAAATACTAAACCAATGACTGACATGTTCAGCCCAATCTAGCCAATTAAATTGAGGCCTTAAGTTTGATTAGATTTAAAGGGTTTTTACAGGGCGGTGTCAAGCCCATGTGGCCAACAGGGCTCGGCCTTTTGGGGAGTTGATTGTCATTTTTTTTTTTTGAAAACTTATAAATACTTTTTGTGTTCTTAATTTATAAAAAAAATATAAATTATAAATATTATTTTTAAAATAAAATATGAGTAAAATTTTAAATCACGAAAAACAGTTTTGGGGAGATATTTTAATAAATATATTTTAGGAAGCAGAATAAAAAAGTATAGGGGTAAATGAGAAGGGCATTTTTATCTTATCAATGCCCATTATTTTGTGAAAATTATTTTTATTACTTTTTATATTTTAGGAGCGTAAATAAAATAAATACATAATACACGAGTACAAAGGGTATTTAACTCTTTTTTAATACATTCAAACGTCCGAAATTGCAGCTATATCCTCAGAGTGTCATTAAATGAAGCAATCTTGTCATCAATTCTTCCCCCAAATACCCAAAGTGTAATGAATTCCTAGTACTATAATTAAAGAACATCACCTTTCTCTTGTTTGCTTCTGCTGTAACTCATTCAATTTTCTTTAAATGAACGTTGAATGAATACCAATATAATATCTATGTATATATATATATATATATCTGTAAGTATATATATTGATTTATTTGAGGTAAATCACAACAAATTCATCTAAAATTTATTATAATTACAAATATTCTTTGTTATTTGAAAAAATTATAAATATCCCTTGAAATTACAATTACCGTAACAAATATCTTCTTGTGACAGTTCATTGTAAGGAGTATAACTTAGAATATTTATAAGGGATAATTACATTTATACTCCTTCACCTATTGTCTTTTTACACAAACCATCCTTGCTTTTTGAAAAATTACAGAAACCACCCCTGATAGCCTTTAAAACCCCAAAATGCCCCTGTTGGCTATGTCAACTTTTAAAATATTTTTTTAAGGACAAATATGCACTTAGGGATGTTTCTATAATTATCAAAAGGTAGAAGGGGTGTCAAAGTATTTTTTTTAAGATGAGTAATATGACTCATATATTTTTTTATTATTTATATCAATTTTTAATTTAAATAAATTATTATATTAATTTTTTTATTGAATCTTTATATAAATTATCCCTTAGTAAAATTATTAAAATTAAAAGATCATTTATCATCAATTATTAAAATTAAAAGATTATTTATCCTCTATTTTTATTTATAACTAAACTTTACTAAAATAAAAATTAAAAAAAAATTATGTATTTTATATAAATCATATTAGAATTAAAAATAAATAATTTATTTTATTAATTCTAATTAGATTTATATAAAAATACATAAATTATTTTTAATGAACATTGTTATAAATATAAATAGAGAATAACTAATCTTTTTTTTTATAATTTCAAATAATATGTATGATAATTTTTTAATTTAAATTTATAATTTTTGAATTAACTTTATTTATATATTAATTGAATAATTTAAATATTTTAATTATTAAAAGGTGTAATTTTATATAGAGATTCAATAAAAAAAGTTAATCAAATACAATAAATTTATATTAAAAATTGGTAATAATTATTAAAGAAATATATGGGGGTCATATTACTTATTTTTATAAATATTACTTTAACACCCCCTATCTTTTGATAATTACATAAACACCCTAAGGTTTATATATGTCCTTGAAAAATTATTTTAAAGGTTGACCTAGTCAATCGGGGCATTTGTAGATTTTAAAGGCTGCAAGAAGTGGTTTCTATAATTTTTTAAAAGGTAAGTGTAGTTTGTGTAAAAAGACAATAGATGAGGGAGTGTAAATATAATTATCCCTATTTATAATTTAAGAAATATATTTAAAATTTGGGTAAATTACAACAACCTCCCCTCAGGTTGGGCATAATTATGAATACGCTCTCGTTGTTTGAAAAATTATCAATACCCCTTTGATTTTATTGGCCGTCTGACAATTAGTCCAATCCATTAGGTTTCCATCTATTTTTTATGATAAACTGACCAAAGTGCCCTTATAAATTAAAAATTATAATTTTATTTATATTTAAAAAAATTATTTTTTATGAACTAAGTGGATAATTTTTTCATAATTTTTAAAGTTTTCATCCATCCCGTTTGATTTTTTATAAGTTTTAAGTTTTAAAAAAAATAAAAAAATTACGGCAAGGGCAAAGTTGATAATTTCATACCTTCATCTAAGAATTACATAATTTTATCAAATATGAAGGAGGTATTCATAATTTTTTCAATGGGGTATTCGTAATTATGTCAAACCTCAAGAGAGATCGTTGTAATTTACCCTTATAATTTTTCAAATAATAAATATATATTTATAATTAAGATAAATATTAGGGAGCCATTTATAATTTACCATATATTTAAATTCAAATTTTATGTACGTTTGGTCAAACTTCCAAACCGGCACTCCCCTAAAATTAATTTCCTTTCGTCCCCCACCCTAGGGAATATTTTCCTCCACTTCCTGAATTATTTTATTGAAACTATTTGTTCTCTTTAGGAAAAATAGACTATTTTTAGCAATTCTATTAACAAACGGTCATTAGTGCAGCTCCTCATGTGTGCAGAAAAGAGGCACCTCTCTTCATCTCTGCAATAGATGGGCATGAGGGAAGCAGCCTCCTGGAAAATAAAGTGAATCCTTCTCTCTTTTTGAGTTAAACCAAGAAATCTGCTCACCCATTCAATCTTTCCTCATTGTTCATTACAACCATACATCTAAGAATCCCAAAATCTTATCTTTGAGCCCTCCAGAAGAAGAGCAAGAGGGAAAAAGAAAGGAATAAAAATGATTTGATTCATCAAGATTCCACCAATGAGTTCACCCGGAAATCCCTTTTGGTTCCTCCCTTTGTTTCTGGTCATTTTAACCATATTTCAGCTCATCCCACTATCCAAATCTGCAGCAGACTCCACTAGCATAGTGTACAAGGGCTGTGCAAAACAGGCTTTATCAGATCCATCAGGGGTTTATTCACAGGCACTTTCTTCCTTATTTGGCACACTAATTGCACAATCCTCAAAAGCAAAGTTCTTCAAGACTACCACTGGCAGTGGCCAAACCACAATTACTGGCCTTTTTCAATGCAGAGGCGACTTGTCAAATGTTGATTGCTATACCTGTGTTAGCAGGCTGCCTATACTTATAGACAAGCTTTGCGGGAGGCCTATTGCAGCAAGAATGCAGCTCCTGGGCTGCTACATGCTATATGAAGTTGCGGGTTTCGCTCAGATTTCTGGGATGGAAATGCTGTACAAGAGTTGTAGTGGAACAAATGTTGGGGGGGCTGGATTTGAGGAGAGGAGAGATACTGCTTTATCTTCACTTGAAAATGGCATGAGTAGCAGCAGTGGTTTCTATACAACAAGCTATGAGTCTGTTTATGCGCTGGGGCAATGTGAAGGTGATGTGGGAGCTTCAGACTGTGGGGAGTGTGTGAAAAGTGCAGTTCAGAGAGCTCAGGTTGAGTGTGGGAGCTCCATTTCTGGTCAAGTCTATCTTCACAAGTGCTTCATTAGCTATAGCTATTATCCACATGGAGCCCCTAAAAAATCATCTTCTGCTTCATATACCTCTCCTTCTTCTTCATCATCATCATCTTCTTCTTCAGGTACCATCTTTTGTTGCTGAATGAGTTCTGTCAGTTTCTTGGTTTGATTTTTAGCTGATAGTTAAATGTTGCATTTTGTTGGTTGAATCGTATCTGAGATGCATCAGTACACTTCTTGAGAATTGTGATTCCACTTGCTGACTGAGGTTTTTGTCCAACTTTGATTTGTGAGCTGTCTCCTTTGATATCATTTAATTATTTTTCTTGACCAGTGGTATCAGTTAATTAATAATCTACACCATGGTAGAAAATAATATTCAATGAGAGATGTAATTATATGAATGTGGGAGATGTGTACATGTGGTCTCCAAGATTTGCTACTTCAAACAAGATGTTTGTCTGGCTTAGCTAGATTTCCGGTTCTTGTTATCTGCAGGATTCATTGATGATCCAAAGGGAAATTAAATCTGAATTTATTAATGTGAGCTGTGAGCTGTGTTTGAATATTACAGGTTCAGGGCCCAATACAGGAAAGACAGTGGCTATAATATTAGGAGGGGCAGCAGGAGTGGGGTTTTTGATCATTTGCTTGCTGTTTGCAAGAGGTTTAGTGAAAAAAAAAGATGGTAAGTAAAGATAGAGCATTGCTGGCTCTTTGAAATTCTTGTTTCAAAATCCATGTTCTTTTTATCTGCATTCTCATGTTTTGTTCACCTTATGCAGATTACTGAGAACATCTGGAGTTTGTCAGCAAATCTTATTCTTGAGGTGGAGAGCTGTTAATTCCACTTTGAAAATGCTACACAAACTAGAAAACCTCTACTTTCGTTTTACATATTAAGGACAGTAGATTTTGAAGGTTATTGAGTTTGAGATCAATAACATTATATCGATGACTTTAGCGAACAGCAACGAGAGTTAGTCAGTTTTTTAGCTTGTGTAGCGATTTTCCTTCTCGAATCTCCTACTTTAAAATCATGGGGCAAGATTGTTGTTCTTGCAGCAAAGTTAGGGGATGAAGCTCCTGTGATTGGTAAGAAATGTTGCTGGAGAAGTTTTGTTTGCTGTTGCTAAGAATGATCCCATTGCCACTATTTTGAAACAAAACTGATATGTAATGTTGAGGAGAAAAAGGGAGAGGAGCAACTAGCAACAGATTTTGGGCTTATTCGTCCCACTTGCCATGTGATTTCTTTTGTCTCTTTTCTTCCACTGTCTTGAAATTCTTCTCTATTTTCTTTAAAACTTTGATGCTTTTAAGGAAAAGCTCTCCTCTCTTTGCATGTATGTCTGTGTTCAGTGTTTTTTGTATTTGGATTTTAGTTTAAGTCAAACGTTGACAAAGATCCAAACCACAGAAGGGTCAAGAGTGTCGGTCTGTTTCCAGCTTGTAAAGCTCCATTGGCACAGTGAAGAGGTGCCCTTTCTCAAACAGCCCTTATTCCAATACCATACGGAACAATGAAAGAAGAACTAAATGAATCAATCTCACTTGAATAATTCTTGCCGTCTATGTCGTTGGGAATGACTAATGTAACTATCTTGTTCCATATAAATAGTCTAAACACCTTTTCGTCTATATATAATAAATTAATTTGTTATTTTTTAAATGAGAAGTGTAAGTAGGTGGATTTTGGAAGAATCATTATATGTACGCTCGCTCATCCCCGATCGGGTGGGGTTGGGCACTTGTGGTTATATATTTTTTAGAGAAAATTACATTTAAATCCTTCATTCTTCACATTTTTTCGACTTTTAAGATGACCAAGTTATGGAGGTTGAGGAAAATCCTCCTCACTTGCCGATTTTTTTGCTTCTACTGTTGAAGAGTCCATTTTTTGAATTTTGGTGAAGAGTTTGATTTTGTGTTGCTGGTGAAGAGTCCAGAATTTCTCAACCAACCAGTCTGCTCCTCTATAAATAGCCTCAATCCCTTATGCATTCTACATACGAAAATCCGAACCCCTTCTTTGTGCTCCTCTTATATTTTTTCTCTTTCTGAGTGTTTTTCTGTTCGTTGTTTTAAGATCTCTATCATGAGTGCGCGTGTAAGAGAATTATAGCTGTGTTAACCTTGGAGAGTGAACGGTTAGTACCGAAATTTTGCTTTCAAAATAGTGGTTTGTCTATGATACAATCTTTAATTTTCCAACATATGTTGACCGTATTCATTTGGAAACTGTTAGTATGATATTTGATAAGGGATCAATGATTAAAAGGATATTGTTTGAATAATTTGGATTGGGAAACGACTTGCTAGAAATTTGGCTAAATGAATAAAAGAAAATTAATTGGACTTGGAGATATTGTAAGGGTAGTTGATTTTGTATTGCTTAGTCGTTTTTCCCCTACGTTTCTCATCATCCATCAAGCCATATTTATACTACTTGGATTGTTGAAGATATATTTCTGGTTAGAATTAATGGTTCACTCAAGAAGGCTTAGTTATTTAGAAGATATTTTCTTTTACAAAAACACTTTAATTTTAATACTCCTCCTTAATGTATGTTTGGGAGACTCCAATCTTTGTGTGCACTTTTTTGAATTTGTTATGTGGTGGTGCTTTGGTGAACATATTCCCAAGTTGCTGCTCTATGCTGCAACACTTGACTTCAATGCCCCCTCTAGAAGTTGTTTCTCATAGAGAGTGATAGTTGACGTAGATGTGTTTTTTCCTATTATGATTGCACTAGATTTTTAGTGATAGTTATTGTAGATTTTTTGTCACAGTAGATTATCGTGGACTCTCCTTATTTCTCCCCCATATCTTCGAGAATCCTTCTAAGCCAAATAGCTTGATTTGATGTTATAGCAGCTGTAATATATTCTGCTTATGTTGGGGATTGTGCTACGGTAGCTTGTTTTTTGGAAGCCCATGAGAATATTCTTGAGTCATGTGAAATGAGTAGCCTAATATGTTTTTCATATCGTCAGCTGATCTTGACAAGTTACTATCCCTATATCCATCCAGTCTTGCATTATTAGTGGACTTGTATTATATTCCAAAATCTTCCGTGCCTCATAAGTATCTTAAATTATTTAGAGAAAAGTATTATTTTAGTTCGCTAAGTATGTCTAATTTTAATTTTAGTAAGATAACTATGTCCATTTTTGTTTAGGTCCAGTAACTTACGAAATTGCTTATTTTTAGTCATCTGGCAGATTTTCGAACAATTTTACCCCTATACAACTTTTAAAAGGCAGTTTCAGTTCATATGTACTCATAGGGGTAAAATTGTCTAAAAATCTGCCAAAGAACTAAAAGTAAGCAATTTCGTAAGTTATTGGATCTAAACAAAAATGGACATAATTATCGGACTAAAATTAAAATTAGACATACTTAGCTGACTAAAATAATATTTTTCCCAATTATTTATGGTGCTCTATAGAGCACTTGGCTTGGACTCTGCATAAACCTCGATAGTAGACTTGTGGCGAGCATAATATCTAGTCTTGTGCCAACTAGATATAGTAGGCTACCAATGTGACTTCTTTAGATGGTGTTCTTGACCTTCTTCAATCCATTTTCTTTTTTGTACCTTTCGCTAGAGACTACAGGAGTAGTTGGTGTCTTACAGCCTTCATTTGACATATTCCTCTTTCTCTTGATTTACCTCGATTCTGAGGAAGAAATGCATTAGACCAAGGTCAATCATCTCAATGTCTTCATCATGTCTTCTTTCAGGTCTTGAATCATCTTCTCATTGTTCCTCTACATATGAGATTATCTATGTATATACGGAAACAATTCCTGTAGCAATGTTACCTTGGCTTTTTATGAAGAGAGCAACCTCACTCTGACTCCTACAGAATCCTTGATCTATGAAGTAGTTATCTGTTCTGTTGTACCAAGTTCTTGGCATATGTTTGAGAGCCGTAAAGTGCTTTTTTCAATTTCATACTTTTTTTTGTCACCTTTTGCTATGAATCCTTGAGGTTGTTCATCGCCAATATTTTCCACTGGTTATTTGCTCTATTGCAACGAGAGCTCTTATAGTATCTAAATGAACAACTAGAGCAAAAGTTTCAGTGTAGTCAATTTCTGAAAGTTGAGAATATCGTTTTGCTATCAATCTGCATTTAGCTTTCTCTTGTAAATCCACTTGACTCCTATTATTTATTTGTCTTTTGGCCTGTCTACAAGTTTTCACATCTTGTTCTCTTCTACCATCTTGTTTTTTTCTTCCACTGCTTAGACCCATACTTTATATTTTACAGCATCCCCAAGATTCTCTAGTTCCATTTCTTGGTGGAGTTTCTTCCTTATCGTCTTCTGCTTGTGGTGGAGTCTGGGTGATCTTGGTGCTCATTGATTCCTTGTCTCCATCTCATCTCAGTGCATGTCTTCTTCTTCTTGTTGTTGTATAGTTGTTACCTTAGGAATCATTATTGTTTGTCTTTCTACTTTTTCTTCATCCTAGTCCCACATTGCATTTTCGTCAAACTCAATATCTCTGTTCATTAGTTTCTTGATTTTTAAGTTGTAGATTCTATAGCCTTTTGAGTGCGTTGTAGTCGAGGAAGATCAGTTTTTATGTTTTCTCCTCTAGTTTGTGTCTTTTTTTGGTTGGGATACGCACATAGCAAATACTACTACCAAATACTCTAAAAGACTTCACTGAAGGTTTCCTACTGCTCCTCATTTCTATTGGTGTCATGTTCTGAACAACTCTATTAGGACATCTATTAAGTAGATGGACAACAATGTACGTCACCATAGTAAAAAAGGTTCCATGCAAGTGCGTCTCCTGCAGCATTGATCTTTCCATCTCCATGATTGTTTTGTACTTTCTCTCTGAGACACCATTTTATTGCGGACTATAATTAACAATTGTTTGATGTCCGATACCTTCTTTTTCATAGAACTTGCATTCTTATATTCTTTCCTCGACCACTTTTGAGTACTTTTATGCTTCTGCCACTTAGGTTCTCCACAATATTTTTGAACTTTTTGAAAATCTTAAAAATTTCAAACTTTTCTCACACGAAATATACCCAGGTCACTTTGATGCAGTCATGATGAATAGGATAAAACATTTGTTTTGCTCATGTGATGGAGCCCCCATTGGTGGGCAGACGTGAGTATGAATGAGCTCTAAGATTAGCTCGATGTTCCGTAAGGGAAGGACTTTTGTTTTATTTCCCCCTATAAACAAACTTCACAAGCTCTACTGGCAGCTTCGATTTATGGTAGGCCTGTCATCATGTTCTTTTGATGTAGTATTCTCAAACCTTAGAAGTCAAAGTGGCCAAGCCTCCTATGTCAAAACCATGATCGGTCTACACTAAAACCTTTATAAATTAATACTCTATAAATTAATAAACTCTCTAAAATAATAAAATCTTCCGGTCCCAACTTGGGCTTTTGTAAAAAATTATCAAATTCGATAAGATAATAAAATAATAATTTTTTGAAAAATTCCTTTATAAATATTAGGTCCCATTAAAACTCTAAATTAATAATTCGTAAATATTACAATTATAAATATTATGCTAATTTACTAAAATGTGAAGTCTGTAATACTTTACGCATTTGATCATTCATGGATGATTTTGCGATGCCTTTTAGATGAGAAGACATGGTTGGGTGTTATGAATTATTTTATTATCATATTGAGATTTATGTAGTATATGTTTCATTCATCATGCATGAATATATATTTAATTGGGTCTAATAGTTATTTAAGTGCAACGAATTAATGTAAACATGTATATTTAAGTTATTCCAATGAATTGATACATGTGTCTATGAATATAATAGTTAATTGTAAATAATGAATTGATATTATACATTAATATATTTAATTAGTTATAAAAAATTAATGCGTGAATATAATCAATGAAACATATATGAATTCATTTATTTTCTATACATATGTACTAAATTTGCTGAATTTAAAAAATCTCTCTTTTAATTAATAAAATATTAATTTATCGATAAATTAGTATCTCTCTAAATTAATAAAATTTCATGGTCCCAAAGTTATTAATTTATAGAGGTTTTACTGTACTTGTATTTTCATAGATATTGGAGTTGAGCTAAAAAGCATCTACGCTCTCACATTTTATAAGAATTTCATCTTTGTTGTCCTAAACAGTGCATGAATCTCCTCCAAAGTGTAAACCGTACCCTTTCTCCATCATCTACCCAACACTGAACAATTTCTTTTTCTAATGTTAGGAATATACATAATGACACACATGTTTTTTTTCAAGTGTTGATAGCAACAAATCCTTTTCACTCGACCTTATCATCAAGTTTGGCGCTTGTCTTGAAAGACTCATCCAGCTTCTCAAAAACTCTTCTGTTGTATGTTATATGATAGCTAGCAACACTATCAATATACCAAGTAGCATCCCATGTTTCAACTACTGAGTTATATGTGTATAATAATTGTTTACTGCTTTGATTTTCTTTAACCAGTTAGCTTGAAGATTTCCTCTAAGCCACTTGGGCATGATTAAGATTAATCTGTCTCAAATGTCCTCTAAATATCATACTAACATACCTCTTTGACCTTACAAATTTCTAAGATAATCGAAAAATCCACCAGTTTAGTTAAGCGCAAATAATATATAAAATAGATAAAATTTGTTTGAACTCTTATTATGAAAAAATTAGCAAATGACAGTTGAACTCACATGATCTTAGAGGTCATGGGTTCGAACCTTGTTATTTGCATGAGATGTTGTTTCTACTGCATAGTAGGTATTGTCTACTGTAATGGTAGGTGTTGACTAGACTTAATTTATTTGATATTATTGATCAGGATATGATTGTTGTAATAGTTTGATATTCGACAGGAATGATTGTAATTGATTTATTTCAATTAATAATAGTTTATCGCTCTTACTTCAAAAATTAATTTAAATTTTGTATATAACTTTTATTTTTCAAACTATCATATTAAGTTTCAAACTAATTTTATCATAAAATTAATTGGAATTATAACTACAAAAACGAAGATGAAAAACTTTTACAAATTTGACCAAAGTTTGAGTAGGTAAAATATATACATACATTAAAAATTATATATGTGGGAAAATGACTTTACAGAACTTATAAAAACTTTTAAATGTAGTAAATCTAGTCAATTAATTTACTAAAAATATTATTTACGGCAGGAGTAAATTTCTATCTCAAATTTGCGACGGATTAGTAGTAGATGGAACCGTCTTTTATGGGCAATTGTAGTCGCTTAGATCTAGAAAGAGAGTGGCTGCCTAGAGAATAAATGGGTGAGATCATCAAATAATTTGAGCGACGGTAACTTGTCCTTATGTGATAGTCGACGACAGGGGAGGGGAGAAGGTAAAAATTATTAACAATTTTTTAAAAAACTAAGTAAAAATAAATTTAAATTATTTAAAATTAAGAATAATAAAAGAAAGTATTAAATTTATATTTTAAATACATATAATGATAATTTTTTAATTTAAATATTATTTATAGTAAATAAGTATAATATTATTGTCCCTTATAATATTCTGTAGTATTTTTATAATATTATAGCATATTATACTATGTTATAGTAGTTTATAATATTAGTTTACAATATTTTATAGTAATTTGGTGTTTTATTATTGTATTTATAGATAACTATAATATATAACATATATATATTTTATTTTTTAAGAAATCTTAATTCGATACAGTACGATATATTGGTACCAAATACGATACCTTTCTGAATACTGAACTTCACAAAAATTGATTATCGAATTTTTTGTTCAATTTGATATGACCAATTTATCGAACTATGCCAATAGGGGTTAATTACACTTAAATCCTCACTAAGAATATAAAATTACAGTTGTTCCTCAAAGAAGTTATGAAATTATACTTACACTTCTTCTAAAAATTCTCTGTTTACGACTGACTCCCTCCCGTTAGGATTTGGGCAAAAAATACTAACATTAGCAGAACAATTACTCAAATTTTTAATTTTGCCCCTCATATAATATTTTTAAGTATATTTTTATACTAATTAAGTGATAAATATTATATATATATATATGGAGTGAGGTTAAAATCAATATATTTTTCAGTTGTATATACAAAATTATTACATTTTCAAATGAGGGTTAAAACTAAAAATTTATGTATTCTTTTTCCTAACATTAATATTTTTTGTCCAAATTCAAACAAAATAGAGTCAAGTGTAAAAGTGATTTTTGGAAGGGGGTGTAAATATAATTTTAAATTTTTTTTAAGAAAAAGTGTAATTTTTTATTTTTAGAAGATGTCTAAATATAATTAACCCGATTAATAATTAAAAAATGAAAGACCAACAAGAAAGGACCTCCTCTATTATAATAAGGTGCTAGTTAGTGTGGAACATTCTATGCGTGTGTATAACTTTGATAAAATATTAAAAATAAAATAATTTTTTAAATTATATTATTTACTTTTTATAAAGTTAAAAATTATATAAAATTACTTATTCAATTAAAAATAAAAAAATAATATACCAATAAATTAAAAGTACCAGTAAGATGGTCTATATCTATACTAATATAAATAGAAAAAAAATTTCTACACTCACAAATAACAGTTAGTGATACCACTGCACTAAACTTTTGTGAAGCCAAAAGTGCCCTTAAACTAATAAAATAAGTAATTTATTCAACTTTTCAGAATTTACATTAATTGATAAATTCTTTCTCTTATTTTATTTGTTTATTTTTGTTAATATAATGTATTGATTTATATATTTTATTATTATTTCATAATATATGTTAAAGCGTGATTGATTATTTATGATATGCACGCAGAAAGGGAAAAATGCAATTTAGCCTCCTGTGATATTGCAAATGTACAAATACCCCCTTATTAAAAAAATTAGCAATTTATCCCTCTGTATTTTTTAAAATACAACAATTTATCCTCTGTATTTTTTAAAATTAAACATTTTATCATCGTAGATAGGGATAAATTACTTCATTTTAAGGGAGATAAATTATTTTTTTTTATAGAAATTAATTTATTTATTTACAATACCATATAAAAATAAATTGCATTAAATACCACGTAAAAATAGCGTATCATAACAGGTAGTATTGATAGATAGAAAGGTGACACTCCATTTATAAACGTAGTGGCCGTGCCAAGGAGAGTGCAATTCAAAAGTTTGACAAAAATGACCTCACTAAATACTATGGCAAATCCAGAGGTAGACCCACGCTGCACGCACGCACAAGCCATCAAGACATGCATAAACCCCAACCCCCAAAACAGAGCTTTCTTCAACAATCTCATCACTCTCTACGCCAATTCCAATCTCCATTCCTCTGCTCTTCAACTCTTCTACTCCATTCCATGTCCCAACACCGTCACATGGACTTCCATCATTTCTGCAGTTGCCAATTCACCACTCGCCATCCGCCTTTTCCTCTCCATGCTCCGCCACCCCCGGCAAACTCTCCCCAATGCCCGGACTTTGGCCACTTTACTCAAGACCTGCGCTTCTTTACCCAATAATTGGCTCGGCCCGCAGCTCCAGTCACTTTCGTTTAAGCTCTCTTTGTATGAGAACCCTTTTGTTGGCTCGGCTTTCGTATCCCTGTATTGTAAGATCCGGGATATGGACGCTGCGCGGAAGGTGTTTGATGAAATGTGTGAACGTGATGTGGTTTGTTTTGCGGCGATAATTAATGGGTTGGCTCAGAATAAGAGGCCTGTGGATGCTTTGCGGTATTTTGTTGAGATGAGGAGGCAAGATGTGGCATCGACGTTTTATAGCGTTTCCGGAGCTTTGTCTGCTGCTTCCGGGGCGGCCATGCTTGAGCAATGTATGATTATTCATGGGCATGCGGTGATTACCGGGTTGGATAGAGATACTTACGTAGGAACCGCATTGATAGATGGGTATGGGAAGTGTGGGCTTGTGGAGGAGGCGAGGGGAGTGTTCAATGAGTTAGAGACAGGGCTGAATGTAGCTGTGTGGAATGCAATGATGGCAGGGTATGCACAACAGGGGAGCAAAGAAAATGTTCTTGAAATTTTTAGGTTGATGGAGAGTCGAGGAATAGAGCCAGACGAGTACAGTTTCTTGGCAGTTTTGTCGGCATTTTGCAATGCGGGTATGGCAACGGAAACTGAAATGTGGCTGAATAGGATGAAAATGCAGTATGAATTAGAGCCAAAGATCGAGCACTATACATGTTTAGTGGGTGCAATGGGGAGAGCAGGAAGGTTAGAGGAGGCAGAGAAAGCAGCTTTGACAATGCCATATGAGCCCGATGCAGCTGTGTGGCGAGTGGTGTTGTCTAGCTGTGTAAACAGTGGAAACACCGACCTTGCTTGGAGGATGACTGAGAAATTGTTGGAAATTGACCCAACTGATGACTCGGCCTACGTGATCATGGCAAATGTACTTGCAAGTGCTGCAAAATGGGATGAGGTTAAGAAAGTGTGGAAGATGATGAGAGACAAGAGAGTGAGAAAGGAGGTTGGGAGGAGTTGGATTGAATTGCGGGGAGCTGTTCATGTGTTCTTCGCTGGAGATAGAAGGCATGCCAGGAAGGACGAGATTTATGCAAAGCTAACAGAATTGATGACAGACATTGAGAAATTGGGGTATGTGCCGAATTCGGAAGAGATGTTGCACGAAGTAGACGAGAAAGAGAAGAAGGACCTGCTTTGGTATCACAGTGAGAAATTGGCAGTGGCGTTCGGATTAATGAGTGGGGTAACACCACCTGGGAAGTCCCTGAGGATTATAAAGAATTTGAGGATCTGTAAAGATTGTCACCAGGCTTTCAAATTTATTAGCACAGTGGCGAAGAGGGAGATCATTGTGAGGGATGTCCATAGATATCATAGATTCTTGAATGGAAGTTGCAGTTGTGGTGATTCCTGGTAATGTTTGTAGATGAGTCTGCCTTCTGAATTTTGCTGTTCTCTTCTCTACCCAAAGAAGACGAGTGGTTACAAAATCAAGTGATGTGCTTAGCATGATTTCACAAACAATATATTGAAGTCTTAATTTGCAAGTTGCAACTGTCAGGAGGAATGAAACTTGTTCTTCCATGAATACTCTGGTTGAGAATCGACACCATCTCAGAGTAACACTCTGCATGGTAGTCAAATTCCTTTCTTCTTGCCCCCCTTCAAGAGAGAGAAGCGTCACGAAACTCCACATGCCTATTCTTGAACAGCTAGGGGGCAGGCCAGGCCTTCTTGTTAATCCATTATTCATTGAGGAGTTGGATGTCTAATGAGAATCAGATGAACTAGTAATTTCCGCAGGAACTTTAGTTACATTCTGGTGGGTCTGATGAGTGGCAAAGTAATCCTGATTCAATTAGAGATGATTTTTGGTTTACTATCCTCTCTATATTGTGTTAAAGAAGTTTTCGGGCAGCTGGGATTTAAGACAAAATTATAAGTTTCAGAAAACCAAATGAAAATTTGCTCATGATACTCATACTCATTTTCTTTCGTCATTATTTATTTCCCTCTTACATATTTTTTGGCACTATAGTTGTCAACTACCAGAATACCATCTTATATGGGTTATTTTTAGTTTAGTCCCTCCGTTTTGAATGAGTTTCAAAACCATCCAAACCTCTATTTTACAATCTCGTCCTTCCCGTGGAATGTTGGCCACTCTTCCAGCTAAAAATTGGTTTCTGTCAAAATGCCCTTAAAAATAATAGTTAAATATACACAATTGCAAAAGCATTTCCTCTATTTTCAAGTTAACTTTCAATTTAGTCATTTACGACCACTGAAAAATTGATATCAGGTAGACTGATTATAAAAATGATTATCTTAATTAAACCTTGTGCGATAAAAAATTCTTGAGGAAATTCAAACTGAAAATAATTTTTGAACTGTTTACAAACATGGAAGTTGCAAGTAACATGACCCATAACTCCTTGACCAAATATATGCAGCATTTAACCTGGACAATTCACTCAGTGGCATGTATCCCAAACAGGCTTGCATAAAGACTGCAGTAGTATACTCCATGTGGACTCGTATAAAATGGTAGGTTGCAACAAATTAAAGAATAGAAATAAACGTCATCTACATGCTAAAGCAACTCAACAGTACAAAAAGCAAGCTAAAGAAAGAGGAGGTCAACTTCTATGGCGATCTTGACGACAGTTTCGAGCCGGAAACAGATAAACGGATATTGGAACTCTCCTATACGCTTTAATGGCGATATGTATGAGAAATCCACTTCACATCATACCTTGTTCAGAAACGAACTACTGTTACCACGACAATGAAGAAGACATGACTAATACATTCATAAACTCAGCCTATCA
Source organism: Sesamum indicum (assembly GCF_000512975.1). Taxonomy (NCBI): domain Eukaryota; kingdom Viridiplantae; phylum Streptophyta; class Magnoliopsida; order Lamiales; family Pedaliaceae; genus Sesamum; species Sesamum indicum. Next base: position 16,761,801 of record NC_026147.1, read on the forward strand.
GATAACAATGTAAACCAAGTACATGGGATTGTTTTAAGCGTCTAAACGATATCCATATCCAGCTTTTCAAGGAAGGGGGACCATTAAAGAAGAAAGAGAGACAGAGAGGAATCATCATCACAAGTTTGTTAAAACACCGTAACTGGTGCTCTTAGCTCTTAAAATCACTAAACATGCAGACACATAACCAGGCAGTGACACACAAGAAACCTGCATATAAAAGAACAAAGTATAAGCAGTAGTTAATAAGCACTTGAAGATTACTGAAATAAGATACTGAGTAAGATTTCTAAATTACATTAAACGCAAAAACTACTTAAGCAACACCACAACTCTGTCATGCACAGATAAAATTAATCTATTTCATCTTAATTTCGGTAAGACCACTTGAAATCTCAACATGTAACTTAAAATTAAGAATCAGGTATATGATATAAACTATTAGTATTCCCAAATAAATCTTAGATTTTGAGAGCGAATCAACATGCAATTTTCAATATAAATCTCAGTTTTCAAAAGTTTCAAAACATGCATTAGCAGACGCATAACTATATAGAACCATACAGAACCCTGGACATTACAAATCTTTGCATTAGAACTTAAAGGCGAATAAGCAACAAGAGACTAAAAACACCAGAGCAAAACAGGTGCGAAAAATTCCATCAAATAAATAAAAGCAAAAAGACAGAGAGACAGTGTTTTGAGATAACAAATTATCTATTTCTGTGCTTAATTTGCCATTGGCACCAAGTGAATCCATCAGAGAGAATATTACAGAAAACAGAAAGCACTTCAAGTAGTGTTACAAATCCAGTTATTGATACATCTAAAACAACCTAAATCAATGGAAGGCTGTTAACCGAGTGTATACCGCAGTAGAAGGTAACTCAATATTAGTAACCAACAGTGTTCAAACACACGTATTAGCATCAATCATCCTCGCATTAAAGCTCATACCAAACACCAGAAATGAAAAAGGAAAAGAAAAATCTACCACTAAATTCAGAACGGAGAAGCACAAAACCCTAGACCCATTATCAGAATCATATATGGTAAAAGGATCGCAAAAATCATTACATCACTTAGGTGGGGCCATGAAGGCTGGCTGGCCTGGAGCGGCGCCCCCGAGGAGGGAGGCCTGCTGCAGCTCAGCTTCATTGAGCTGCGCCTCGCGATCCATCTCAATGATGAGGGGAATCCCAAGCACGATAAAGGTTGTGGCGGCGATCCAGGCGGCCTTGCCGGTGCTCTTCAGGAGGCGCTTGG
>NC_026147.1:16763081-16768912 GCF_000512975.1 Sesamum indicum
GAGATTCGAGATAAGATGCCGTCATCACCGCTGCCGGATCTGCTCAAAGAAGGGCGTCGAACGGCTGCCATTTGTGAGTGCGGGTGTCTGTGCGTTCTGTTGGATCCAAAACCCTTTCCCCTCTCAAGACTTAAAACCCTGTACAGTGTTCCCTAAGGTGGTACGAATATATTTTACAATTCTGAAATTTAAAGTAATTACACATATGTTTTTTATAATTTAAAAAAATAATTTAAAATTTTAGAAATGTTAGGTGTAATTTTTTAAATCATAAAGGATTTATATATAATTATATCAAATTTTAGGAAAGAAAAATGCAATTATGCCTATATTTTAATATATTATAACCACCCAAGACATTTATCAGATTTTATCAATCATCCACTCATTTTCTCTCATTCTATCCCCTCTAGTAAAATAAATCGATCTAAGATCATTCTTGGTAACGAGATATGTTGAAAGAAAAAAGAAAATGGACAATACACTCTCTCCTGTCCTGTTATTACTGTTCGTTTTAATAAATACTCTTTCATTTCAGGTAAACAAAAATGAGAATATACATCTCCGCAAGCACACAAAAATGTTATAAAGGACACAAATAGACCACAAAGACAAACAAACCTGTAATGAGCATAAAATATTGCAAAACTACGGTGATATTTTGCACGAAAAAAAAGGTTGTGAAGATAGAAATGAAGACTTAGAAATTGAAGGAGATTGGCAAATGTAACAAGACGCACATGGCATTTGTTGACGCAGAAGATAAAAGCAACACATCACTTCTTCTATGTTCAAAATGGAAGTAAAACATGTTCTACTGTGACATACACACACCCCACACGCACACACACACACGCACACACACACCCCACACACACACACGCACGCACACACCCCACATAACCCCAGACCCCCACACACACACACTCACACACACACCCCACACACACAAGCACACACACACACACGCACACACACACCCCCCTCCCTCATACACAGTGTCTGAATATGCCTTCCTGATCCTCTTTTTATGCTACAGATCAGCAGAATCATGAGAAGAATTATCATCTGAATGATGGTAACTCCTCCTCCTCCTTTTCTCCTTCCTACTCTTCTTCTTTCTTCGTTTACGCTTCAATTCCTGCAATTTATACATGCAATTTACCTGATTTAGAAAAGTGCCTTCAATTTCATAAAAATAAAAATAAAAAAGAGATAGAAACGTATTCAAGATAATCCAACTACTCATACTGCTCAAAAGCAACATGAGATCAGAAAATAAACCAAAATCCAAAATGCTATGAATACATGGGATGGTTAACAGAAAGCAATCAGCACTAGGTTAGCTTTGTATTTACTAAGGCATTTCAGCAAAAGCCCAAGCGACAAGTAGCATAAATCACACAAGACGCCTCATCCTTTAACAAAGTTAGAATAAAAACTTGCAATGGATTTTGAATATTCATGAAACTTACCTCCCTTCCAAAAAGTTTAGTGTGTCATCCAGTAAATTAATCATTCACTTTCTAAAGAAAAGCCACAAGAATAGGTGTGTCGTTTATCAAACAACACTTGTAATGAGCATAAAATATTGCGAAACTATGGTGATATCTTGCACGAGAAAAATGGTTGTGAAGATAGAAATGAAGACTTAGAAATTGAAGGAGAATGACAAATGTAACAAGACGCACATGGCATTCGTTGACGCAAAAGATAAAAGCAACACCTCACTTCTTCTATGTTCAAAATGGAAGTAAAACATGTTCTACCGTGACATACACACACCACAGACCCACACACACACACACCCCACACGCACACACACACACAAACCCCAGACCCCCACACACACACACTCACACACACACCCCACACACACAAGCACACACACACACACACGCACACACACCCCCCTCCCTCATACACAGTGTCTGAATATGCCTTCCTGATCCTCTTTTTATGCTACAGATCAGCAGAATCATGAGAGGAATCATCTTTTGAATGATGGTGACTCCTCTTCCTCCTGTTCTCCTTCCTACTCTTCTTCTTTCTTCGTCTACGCTTCAGTTCCTGCAATTTATACATGTAATTTACCTGATTTAGAAAAGTGCCTTCAATTTCTTAAAAATAAAAATAAAAAAGAGATAGAAGCGTAACTTCAAGGTAATCCAACTACTCATACTGCTCAAAAGCAACATGAGATCAGAATGTAAACCAAAATCCAAAATGCTATGAATACATGGGATAGTTAACAGAAAGCAATCAGCACTAGGTTAGCCTTGTATTTACTAAGGCATTTCAGCAAAGCCCAAGCGACAACATAAATCACTCAAGATGCCTCAACCTTTAACAAAGTTAGCATAAAAACTTGTAATGGATTTTGAAAAATTCATGAAACATACCACTCTTCCAAAAAGTTAAAGCTAGTGTGTCCTTCCAGTAAATTAATCATTCACTTTCTAAAGAAAAGCCACAAGAATAGGTGTGTCGTGTCGTTTATAACACTTGTAATGAGCATAAAATATTGCGAAACTATGGTGATATCTTGCACGAGAAAAATGGTTGTGAAGATAGAAATTAAGACTTAGAAATTGAAGGAGAATGGCAGATGGAACAAGACGCACATGGCATTCGTTGACGCAGAAGATAAAAGCAACACCTCACTTCTTCTATGTTCAAAATGGAAGTAAAACATATTTTACCGTGACATACACACACCCCAGACCCACACACAGATACTCACACACACACACACACCCCACACGCACACACACACACACATACCCCACACACGCACACACACACACATCCCACACACACACACACACCCCACACTCACACACGCACACACACACCCATATACCCCACACGCGCACACACACACACACCCACATACCCCACACACACACCCCACACACACACCCCCACACACCGCACACACAAAAAAAAGACACACGGACAAGGAAATGGAAAAGTCGGAACAATGAGGGGCATCATCAAGCAAAACTTCTCAAGTTTGTGCTCGATAAAATTGAAAAAGAAATGCAGTAGCTGATTAGAACATATAAAAATATATTCGTTGACATCATGATCTCAACAGAAACTTGCTACACCAGATCTTGATTTTCAGAGAGGTTGATCCAGTAATTGGATAATATTGATGACAAAATCATTGCACTAATACAATTACATATATAAAATACACTGGAAAATTTGCAACTTTCTTTTTCTCTAATAATAGCAACAGGTTCAAAAGAGCAGTAATAGTTAAGCTTTTCTTATATACTAAGTCATCTAGCGTGACACACATACACACACACCCACACCCACACACTCCACATACACACATACACACACGCGCGCGTGCACACACACACACACCCCATACACACACACACCACACAAGCACACACAGACCCCACACACACACACGCACACACACACCCACATACCCCACACGCACACACACACACACACACCCAACACACCCCACACCCCCTACAGACGCACCCACACACACATATGCACACACACACACCCCACATGCACACACACATACACACGCACACACACCCCCCTCACTCATATACAGTGTCTGAATATGTCTTCCTAATCCTCTTTTTATGCTACAGATCAGCAGAATAATGAGAAGAATCATCATCTGAATGTTGGTGACTCCTCCTCCTCCTTTTCTCCTTCCTACTCTTCTTCTTTCTTCGTCTACGCTTCAATTCCTGCAATTTACACATGCAATTTACCTGATTTAGAAAAGTGCCTTCAATTTCTTAAAAATAAAAATAAAAAAGAGGTAGAAACGTAACTTCAAGGTAATCCAACTACTCATACTGCTCAAAAGCAACATGAGATCAGAAAGTAAACCAAAATCCAAAATGCTATGAATACATGGGATGGTTAACAGAAAGCAATTAGCACTAGGTTAGCTTTGTATTTACTAAGGCATTTCAGCAAAAGCCCAAGCGACAAGTAGCATAAATCACACAAGACGCCTCATCCTTTAACAAAGTTAGAATAAAAACTTGCAATGGATTTTGAATATTCATGAAACTTACCTCTCTTCAAAAAAGTTAAAGCTAGTGTCTCCTTCCAGTAAAGGAATCATTCATTTTCCAAAGAAAAGCCACAGGAATAGGTGTGTCGTTTATTAAACAACACTTCTAATGAGCATAAAATATTGCGAAACTATGGTGATATCTTGCACGAGAAAAATGGTTGTGAAGATAGAAATAAAGACTTAGAAATTGAAGGAGAATGGCAAATGTAACAAGACGCACATGGCATTCGTTGACGCAGAAGATAAAAGCAACACCTCACTTCTTCTATGTTCAAAATGGAAGTAAAACATGTTTTACCGTGACATACACACACCCCAGACCCACACACACATACTCACACACGCACCCCACCCCACACACACACACACACCCCACACACACACACACACACCCCACCACACACACACACACACCCCACACACACACACACCCCACCACACACACACACCCCACACGCACACACACACACGCACGCACACACACCCCCCTCCCTCATAAACAGTGTCTGAATATGCCTTCCTGATCCTCTTTTTATGCTACAGATCAGCAGAATAATGAGAAGAATCATCTTCTGAATGATGGTGACTCCTCCTCCTCCTTTTCTCCTTCCTACTCTTCTTCTTTCTTCGTCTACGCTTCAATTCCTGCAATTTATACATGTAATTGACCTAATTTAGAAAAGTCCTTCAATTTCGTAAAAATAAAAATAAAAAAGAGATAGAAGCGTAACTTCAAGGTAATCCAACTACTCATACTGCTCAAAAGCAACATGAGATCAGAAAGTAAACCAAAATCCAAAATGCTATGAATACATGGGATAGTTAACAGAAAGCAATCAGCACGAGGTTAGCCTTGTATTTACTAAGGCATTTCAGCAAAGCCCAAGCGACAACATAAATCACTCAAGACGCCTCAACCTTTAACAAAGTTAGCATAAAAACTTGTAATGGATTTTGAAAAATTCATGAAACATACCACTCTTCCAAAAAGTTAAAGCTAGTGTGTCCTTCCAGTAAATTAATCATTCACTTTCTAAAGAAAAGCCACAAGAATAGGTGTGTCGTTTATCAAACAAAACTTGTAATGAGCATAAAATATTGCGAAACTATGGTGATATCTTGCACGAGAAAAATGGTTGTGAAGATAGAAATGAACACTTAGAAATTGAAGGAGAATGGCAGATGTAACAAGACGCACATGGCATTCGTTGACGCAGAAGATAAAAGCAACACCTCACTTCTTCTATGTTCAAAATGGAAGTAAAACATATTTTACCGTGACATACACACACCCCAGACCCACACACAGATACTCACACACACACCAGAGCATTGTTATGAAAGCTTTTGGGACCCGACCGTTCTGCCTTTTTGAACTGGATGAGGGGGTGTCCTCCATCATTTCTACATTCCATATCTATTTTATAGTTATGCCATGTGCCACTTTGACTTGAGCTTTTCTAACATGATGGGAGTCACCTCCACACACCCCCACACACACACACACACACACCCCCCCCACACACACACACACACACACACACACCCCACACGCACACACACACACACACACCACACACCCCCCACCCACACACACACACACACACACACACACCCCCCACACACACACACACACACACACCCCACACGCACCGCACCACATCCCCCACACGCACACACACACATCCCAGACCCACACACACACACACACGCACACACACCCCACACATACACACACACACACACACACACCCCACAC
>NC_026147.1:16775156-16775966 GCF_000512975.1 Sesamum indicum
TTATTATTTAATAAGTTGGACTTATTAATTAATAAAAGCTTACTGGGATCATGTATTTAATTGGATTAAATATATGATGGGCTTAATTAGGTGAATTTTAATTAAATTAGATTTAATAAAAAATAATTGAGCCTGGTATTTTATTTTTAATAAAATCAGCAATTGCAACCCTAATTAAGTTGTTGGGAAATCCAAAAAAGGAAATTATTGACTAACAATTTCACTTTTGAAAAGTGCTATGTTAGTCATCCTTTATTTGGAATAAAGGATTTATTACCTTATGAATTGTAGAATGAACCTAGACACATACTAGTACATCCACACGAGGTATATATCTATATAGTAGTTATTTGGGAAAAAAAATCCTACCCTAGAAGCTTCTAATTCGGCCGCCTCTCTCACAAGCACATTTGGTGTGTTTTTTCTGCATAATTTTCTTCTAGCATAGAGAAATGAGGGATCCCATATTTCGATGTGGTGTGGACGTGTCTTTAGATAGCTTCTACCTTGAATCTCATGTGAATGGGTCAATGAAATGGAGTTCGAAACAAATCAATAAAAAGGTAATCCTTGAAATAATGATTTTGTTATGTTTAGATTTTAATTAACGAATTTTATAGTATCGCTTCCACTTGCTGGTTTCCAGGCCAATCCACTTGCATTTTTTTTGCTTTCAAGTGGTATCAGAGCCCGCTTCGATGTAGGGGCTATATATTTATGTGAATAAGCATGATAATATGATTTTATTATTTTTAAAGCATGATATTAATTTATGTTTATTCATGAATGATTATATGAGAAAATCACCAT
>NC_026147.1:16776008-16779314 GCF_000512975.1 Sesamum indicum
CACACACCCCACACACACACACCGACACACACATACACACACAAAAAGAAAAAGAAAAAAGACGCATAGACAAGGAAATGTAAAAGCCGGAACAAGGGGCGGCATCATTAATCAAAACTTCTTAAGTTTGGGGTCGATAAAATTGAAAAAGAAATGCAGTAGCTGATAAGAACATATAAAAATATATTTGTTGACGTCGTGATCCTAACAGAAACCTGCTACACCAATTGGTTAGAAGATAATAACCACCCAAGGCATTTATCAGATTATGAAAAAGCCGAAATAAGGAGGGGGCATCATTCACCAAATCTTATCCCCTCTATTAAGTAAATCAACCCAGGACCACTCTTGCTAACGAGATATATTGAAAGGAAAAAGAAAAAGGGACAATGCACTCTCTCCCATCCTGTTATTACAGTTCGTTTTAATAAATACTCTTTCATATTAAGTAAACAAAAATGAGAATACACATCTATGCAAGCACACAAAAATATTACAAATGACATAAATAGACCACAAAGCACTCTCTCCTGTCCTGTTATTGTTCTTCATTTCAATAAATACTCTTTCATATCAGGTAAACAAAAATGACAATACACATTTATGCAAGCACACAAAAATGTTACAAAAGACATAAATAGACCACAAAGACAAACAATACCCATAATAAATATATAATGCTGCGAAACTATAGTGACATCTTGCACGTGAAAAAGGGTTGTCAAGATAGAAATGAAGACTTAGAAATTGAAGTAGAATGGCAAACATAACAAGACGTAAAAGGCATTCGTTGGCGCAGAAGATAAAAGCAACACCTCACTTATTTTATATTCAAAATGGAAGTAAAACATGTTCTACCATGACACCCCCACACGCACACACACACACACACACCACACACACACACACACACACACACACACCCCACACGCACCCACACACACGCACACACCCCACCCAGACACACACCTCCCCCCACACACCCCACACACACACACTGACACACACATACACACACAAAAAAAAAGAAAAAAGACGCATAGACAAGGAAATGTAAAAGCCGGAACAAGGGGCGGCATCATTAATCAAAACTTCTTAAGTTTGGGGTCGATAAAATTGAAAAAGAAATGCAGTAGCTGATTAGAACATATAAAAATAAATTTGTTGACATCGTGATCCTAAAAGAAACCTGCTACACCAATTGATAGAAGATAATAACCACCCAAGGCATTTATCAGATTTTATCAATTCACTACTCATTTTCCCTAGCTATATCCCCTTTAGTGAAGTAAATCAATCCAAGACAACTTTTGCTAACGAGATATATTGAAAGGAAAAAAAAGAAGAGGGACAATGCACTCTCACCTGTCCTGTTATTATTCTTCATTTCAATAATTACTCTTTCATATCAGGTAAACAAAATTGAGAATACACATTTATGCAAGCACACAAAAATATTACAAAAGACATAAATAGACCACAAAGACAAACAATACCCGTAATGAATATATAATGCTGTGAAACTATAGTGACATCTTGCACGTGAAAAAGGGTTGTCAAGGTAGAAATGAAGACTTAGAAATTGAAGTAGAATGGTAAAGATAACAAGACGTAGAAGGCATTCGTTGGCGCAGAAGATAAAAGCAACACCTCACTTCTTTTATTATCAAATGGAAGTAAAACATGTTCTACCATGACACCCCACACGCACACACACACGCACACACCACACACACACACACCCCACACGCACACACACACACACACGCACACACCCCACACGCACACACACACACACACACCCACACACATACACACAAAAAAAAAGAAAAAAGACGCATAGACAAGGAAATGTAAAAGCCGGAACAAGGGGCGGCATCGTTCAACAAAAAACTTCTTAAGTTTGTGGTCGATAAAATTGAAAAAGAAATGCAGTAGTTGATTCGAACATATAAAAATATATTTGTTGACATCGTGATCCTAACAGAAACCTGCTACACCAATTGGTTAGAAGATAATAACCACCCAAGGCATTTATCAGATTTTATCAATTCACCACTCATTTTCCCTCACTATATCCCTCTAGTGAAGTAAATCAATCCAAGACCGCTCTTGCTAACGAGATATGTTGCAAGGAAAAAAAAGAAGAGGGACAATGCACTCTCTTCTGTCCTGCTATTGTTCTTCATTTCAATAAATACTCTTTCATATCAGGTAAACAAAAAAGAGAATACACATTTATGCAAGCACACAAAAATATTACAAAAGACATAAATAGACCACTAAGACAAACAATACCCGTAATGAATATATAATGCTGCGAAACTATAGTGACATCTTGCACGTGAAAAAGGGTTGTCAAGATAGAAATGAAGACTTAGAAATTGAAGTAGAATAGCAAACATAACAAGACGTAGAAGGCATTCGTTGGCGCAGACGATAAAAGCAACACCTCACTTATTTTATGTTCAAAATGGAAGTAAAACATGTTCTACCATGACACCCCCACACGCACACACACACACACACCACACACACACACACACACACACACCCGACACGCACACACACACACGCACACACCCCACCCAGACACACACCCCCCCCACACACCCCACACACACACACCGACACATACATACACACAAAAAAAAAAAAGAAAAAAGACGCATAGACAAGGAAATGTAAAAGCCGGAACAAGGGGCGACATCATTAATCAAAACTTCTTAAGTTTGGGGTCGAAAAAATTGAAAAAGAAATGCAGTAGCTGATTAGAACATATAAAAATAAATTTGTTGACATCGTGATCCTAAAAGAAACCTGCTACACCAATTGGTTAGAAGATAATAACCACCCAAGGCATTTATCAGATTTTATCAATTCACCACTCATTTTACCTCATTATATCCCCTTTAGTGAAGTAAATCAATCCAAGACCGCTCTTGCTAACGAGATATATTGAAAGGAAAAAAAAGAAGAGGGACAATGCACTCTCTCCTGTCCTGTTATTGTTCTTCATTTCAATAAATACTCTTTCATATCAGGTAAACAAAAATGAGAATACACATTTATGCAAGCACACAAAAATGTTACAAAAGACATAAATAGACCACAAAGACAAACAATACCCGTAATGGATATATAATGCTGCGAAACTATGGTGACATCTTGCACGTGAAAAAGGGTTGTCAAGATAGAAATGAAGACTTAGAAATTGAAGTAGAATGGTAAAGATAACAAGACGTAGAAGGCATTCGTTGGCGCAGAAGATAAAAGCAACACCTCACTTCTTTTATGTTCAAAATG